>NW_022280039.1:6846803-6881695 GCF_004355925.1 Anarrhichthys ocellatus
GTGTGTGTGTGTGTGTGTGTGTGTGTGTGTGTGTGTGTGTGTGTGTGCGTGTGTGTGTGTTTTCAGCTACCTGGATCTCCCTGCAGTTATTATTGTACTGTGAAATTATTTTCTCTGGTTGGAGCTCCGTGTAGATCGTTTGAAAGTGCCCTTTAATCAGCTGAAAGACATTTTATTTTCCACTGCGGCTCCACAGCAAAAAGCTCTCAGTCGTAGGAAAGCAGCATAATGTACAAACAGTTTGATTGACTGCAATGTCGCACTGAGTGCAGTGGAAATGTCAGTTGTACTCTCATACTGTAGTTTACAGGTTATGGGTTCAGTTACATGTCAGGTCAGACAGATTAAGGGTCTCTGTCAGGGTTAGAGGTTTAATTCCCTTAATAAAAAAATGTAAAAAATGTTCTCTGTTTGCTGTCCGTGCAGACAGATTACAGCGGGGGAGAGCTTCATTTAAGGTGCTCTCCTGTTGTTCCTGTCAAATGTAATCTTAAATCAAAACTGTGTTTGTGACAGTTTTTCTCACATGCCACCATATGCATCTGTGCTCTGTTAATGTGTGTGTGTGTGTGTGTGTGTATCTGTATGTTTCCCCACAGCCGACGAGGACGAGGACAAGGACGATGATTTCCGAGCACCGCTCTACAAGAATGTGGAGATCAAGGGCATCCAGGTCCGGATGAAGTGGTGCGCCACCTGTCACTTCTACAGGCCGCCTCGCTGCTCGCACTGCAGCGTCTGCGACAACTGTGTGGAGGTGTGTATGTGTGTGTGTGTGTGTGTGTTGTGTGGGTGTGTGAATACAAACAGTGTGTTAAGTATACATGCAGGCACTGAAATCTAAATATGCATCAAGGTTAGACTGATGTATCAGCTTTTAATCAACAATCTGATGCTGTTCTATTGACATTGGGCTTGTTTGATGTGATATAAGATGCAGTTTGCTCGTACATAGTACATATGTTTAGACTTTTTTTCTCTCCTGCTGAGAATTTATATTCGAAATATATAAATAATTTGTAAATATCTGTGTTTTATTTAGTTGTCCTCATTAAAAAACATAATTACTGGCATGAATTTCAGCGTTTGGCAGTTTCAAGCGTAAAATACTGGTATCAGTAATAGCTTTCAAATCCTCATTTTGGTCTTACAAATACACCTACACACAAACACACCTCAGGACATAAACACACACCTACACACAGGATGCATAATTACACAGGCTGTATTCCTGCACCCTGTTTCCTTTCAAAAAAGCTGAGAGTTGTATTTGTGAGTGTTTGTGTAAGCCTAATAAATAATTTAATGAGGGTGTAGATTATCATTTACACATCAACTGATGAAAGTAGAAAGAACAAAAGTGGTATTGGATATTTATTGGAGTTTAAGGTTGATTATGGATTGAATATTTTATTATTGCAACCAACATCATTTTGTTCCTTCACTTGTTTTGCCTTAATAATAGTCAAGAGATTTAAACTCGTCCCTCCCAGTGATAATAGGTCAAAATTCATAAACCTGATTTTAACCTGAATTTAAAGCGCCAACCCAGACTAGCTGGAGGTCATATCATTGATTTCCTTATGAATAAATTACATAGATTTCAGAAGTGTAACTTGCTCCCTCTCTTCCTCCTCAGGACTTCGACCACCACTGTCCCTGGGTGAACAACTGCATTGGACGGAGGAACTACCGCTACTTCTTCCTCTTCCTGCTGTCGTTGAGCATCCATATGGTGGGGGTTTTCTCCTTCGGCCTCATCTTCGTTCTCCACCACCGCGAGAGACTGGCAGCACTGCACACCACTGTCACGTATCCTTTCACTGCTTGACTGCAAAGCCTGCTTCTTTTTTTAATGGACGATTTGGTTGGTTGTTGATTTAGTTATTTTTAGAATAATGTTTCCCGAGTGGGAAAAGGTTGGTAGTCGGTTCCTCTGTCTAAAGGAGTCAATGAAGTTATTCTTACAGTACATGTGTTTGTGTTCTTGTAATCCCTTATTGTTGTTGTTGAGCTTGACCTTTGTGTCCAGTCTGGTGGTGATGTGTATAGCCGGGCTTTTCTTTATTCCAGTCATGGGACTCACAGGTTTCCATATGGTGCTCGTTGCTCGAGGTCGAACGACCAACGAACAGGTGAGTGTAGGAGCTGCCTTTGGCTTGTTCTGGACGTACACACACACACACACACACACACACACACACACACGTACACAACCGATTTAGCCTGTTATTTATCCAGCGAAAGTCAACAGAGCTGTGCCGCTCTGCTTCACACTGACTCAAACATTCACACCTGGAGCTGTGTGACTTTTGGCAACCGTGCTAGCATTAGGGAACCTTTTGAAATAGCTGGAGAATCTCGACAAGCAAACCTCTGGCCAGGTGAATAATACAGTCCGCTAAGTGTGGACAGAATTAATTCCCAACCATCACATAATTAATCCCCTCTTTTGTATTCAAGCACTGGACCTCTGTGTGTTTATGTGTGTACGTCCATGTGTGTGCACTGTGGCCTTCCTTCGCTACCGACTCTTAACAATGCGTTGTTTTCCTCAGGTGACGGGCAAGTTTCGTGGAGGAGTAAATCCCTTCACCAAGGGTTGCTGTGGCAACGTGGAGTACGTCTTGTGTAGTCCCCTGGCACCAAGGTAAGATGCTTTATTATGCTGTATGTGTGTGTGTGTGTGTGTGTGTGTGTGTGTGTGTGTGTGTGTGTTTGTACACAGTAGATGCTTTTCAGGGTTTTCTTTCTGTCAGCACACATTTAACTCATGTTTAATGAAATGTGCTGTATTCCTGCACTTGAGACAATATGTTTGTGTATGGTTATGCAAACAGAAGGATTGTGGCCCATTAAAGCCTGGGACATCCATGCCATAGCACCAATGCAGAACCATGTACCTGCAAGAATAACACAGGCGGCACCATTGTGTGTGTGTGTGTGTGTGTGTGTGTGTGTGAGTGCATGCACATGCTCTGAAGGTGGTTGCGGAGGTGTGTACAGTTCTGCCTGAAAGCTGCCAGCAACCCAGGGGGAAGGCAGATGGCTGTGAGAATTGAATCACTCTGTAAAACAGTTAATGGGAAACAGAGCGCAGAACTAGTCAACCTGTTTTTTACACATACACACACACACACACACACACACACACATACACACACACACAATCGCTAAAAAGCCTAACCACCAGTTTTACAATCTATGAAGTTCGATGCCATCAGAATCAACAGTGTGACTGCAGAGAGACATCAGGTGGGGGTGAAATGCTGTGTTACAAGCGTCTGCTGTTAAGTTGTTGCAGAGACCCTGATGGATGAATTCTGATTTACTAAACCATTGACTCAAAACATGTTGGACCTGACTGATACAGAAAAAAACACCAACAATAAAAACAATAAAGTATTTTTAAACCAGTCACATTCATTTAGTGGCATGTTTTTTTTAATGTAGGGGTCGATTACTAAAAATGTATAAAGACTGCTTGGATAATATACCACACCCAAGCCTCCACGCCATTAAATATTAAAGCAATTACACTGACAGCCCCTTTAATTATTAACAAACAACCCTATATGATTCATTTAAATGCTGTTTTTCTGTCAGGAAGTTGTGTTTGAAATGTTTTTTTAAACTGTCTCACTAGCCAATAGGGATTAAACAAAGTGCTTGACTAATTTCATTATTGTACTCCGCACTGAATATGGGTTGATAGTAGAGTATAAGGTGCAGTGTAGAAGAGGGGTACTGAAATAAAATGAGGAATATTAGCCTTTTTTGTTATATTTCCATATTTTTTCAAAGGTGTACTTGCATATTCAATGCATACATCTGGTTAAATATCTGTATAACATGTTTACAAGTTATTGTGTGTGATCATGAGATACATGAACCACAGAGTATTTCTCATGTAGCAATAAAGATTCAATTCCAAAGATTTAGGGAGCGATGAGACTAGAATAAGAAGCAATTCCTGAAAAATGAATTCAGTTTGCAGCAAATATTTCTCTACTGAAGACAAAACTAGTGCCCCCCTGGGTGCACACTTTGATGTGAATAACTTTAATAGTACACTGTGTGCTGTTTTGGCTGTGTTACAGAGTTGCATACTTGTCATCTTGGTTGCATTCAGTGAGGCTCAGTATCACTAAAGATTGCAGATGGAATGGCAACTCTGACTGCCAGGAATATACTGACAATTATAAATTCGGGAAAGTACTGTGACTATAAAGAATCTGTTTGTTCTGAGAGAGAGCCTGTTGCTCTTTTTCTATGCAGGTACATGATGGACCCCAGGAAAAAGCCCCATGTCAGAATTCAGCCCCCATTCATCAGACCTGACCTGTCAGAGAGGCAAATCACCATCAAGCTCAGCGACAACGGCATCCACAGCACCATCACCAGCTCCAAGGTGAGTTCTTCTCAACTGCTACGGAGCTTTTTTTTCTTGTTATTTCCCTGTTGCTCCATCATCCAACTGACCTACTTTTTCATACTGAGGGCAGCATATACAAGGATACAGTAGCTCACTAGAGTCACATATATTAGGGGATTTCCTCATTTCTAAAACTTCACATCAAAGCGAAGGGAGTCAACAGATTTCTGAAAAATTAATTTGACTATTTTTCACCCCAAAGGGATGTACTGTGTCTGTGAGGGTGATTTTAAAAGCAAACATATCTACAAAAAGACCAGAGACAGTGGTTTCAATTCATGCCATCTACTATGAAAATCACCTTGCAGAGTGGGAAAATGTTTGTCCTTTAAGCATATTTTGTTTGTACCTATTTAAAATGCACTCATGTCATCTTAAAGGACAAAGAGGGGCTCCAGTGAAGAAAAGCGTCCCTATTCTCTTTTAGAGTAACCCTACAGATTTAATTCATTTCTGATGTTCAGGTTTGGTCATTGACAACTTTTCCGCAAACTTTTACTGAAGTTAACTTTAGGAGCTCCAACAATTCAACACATCAAAGTGTGTTGACAGGTCTCTGGGAGTAGCTACTACTACATGTGTAAAAACAGCTGTGGCTCCAGAGAGAGCTGCATGAAGCCTGATAAATTGCCTCAAATGATGTCACTAGAGTCAGCATCAGTTGGGGCTAAAGACCAATCTGAGGGTGTGGCGTTAGAAAGAAGTGAGTTAACCAGACGCCTGTAGCCCGCTCCTCATCCCTGCTTGAGGCCACATTAGCTGCTACTAGCATAACACACCCGAATTACTGGATCAGCTGTTGGCACAGTTGCATTGTGGATAATCTCTTGTTTTTGTTCTGCATCAATATTGATTTTAAACTTTGTGTAATGCTAAAAAAAAAGTTGGCTACTCTTTTTTTTTTTTTTTTTTTTTAACAAATAAATGTTCTTTTATGTTGTTAATGTAAAATGTTAATCTAACACTGACGTTTTTTCACCATTTTCACTCCATTAGCCACAACAAAAAATGATTTAGCTCGAGCAGAGCAGCTGCTAGGTGCAGCTTTGCTACCCTACAGCCGTCTGTGAGAGTCGGTTGGTGCATCCCTACCTCTAACATATGCTCTTCTCTATTTCATCTGCTGTTCCCCCACCCGTCCTGGATGTTATCACACCCTGCTCTCCTCCCTGCAGTCCAAAAGTAGCCTGGACGGCCTTGACGAGAAAGAAACCCAGCCGCCGCTGCTGCCACCCAAAGTCGACAGGTACAACCAGCTGAAGAGTCAGCTGACGTCCAGCGAAGGTAAGAAAACGCAGGAACAAAGTGTCCCTCTGTCCAGCAACAACTCTCCCCCTCTCCTGTCAGTCATCATCAATCCCATTTATCTTTGTTGCCAAGCAGCAATTCCCCAAACTGCCTCTGTGCATCACCAGCATCCCAGTGTGTGACTTGTGTGACCACTAGTGTAGCGTGATAAATGTCCGTCTCAGTGGCAGATCAATTGCCTTTTTAATGCCGGGCCGGAGAATAGGTGTGATTTGTAATAAGGAGGCGAGTCCTGCTCACTGAATCAGCACCAGAGTAGAGAGTTCAGAGTGAATTATTGCACCATGATTCTATCCTGGTGGCGTGTAGCAGTGAAGCCACATGGAGGGATGGGAGAGGAATATGCTTGAGAATCAGAAACAAAACAATGACTGACTTTTTTTAGAAGTCATCTGTGTGAGTTAGGAACTGTGACATATTCCGTTGTGGTGGTGGTTTAACAGCTAAGAGCCTTAACCAGCGGTAACGTCTTCTCTGTACTGTTGCATTCCATAGTCAATAAAATATAGTGTGAACCTACAACAGCAGGTTCCCTCCAGAGGATCTCCAGTGCCCTGGCGCATTAAATCAGGGAGGGAACGCTTTCTGCTCTTCAATGGAGCACTATCACTGCCTGGTGGTACTTCAAAGTACTGCAGCCTGTCTAAATGGCTCGCCTCCCTTTTTAAAGGCAAACTAGAGGAACCGGTACAGACTTTGACAGACTACCATGCCACTCCAATTAATTTTCATTTTTGGTGATGGTGTGTGGTTCAAAAAATCATTACCTACAGCCTTCTCTACTGTGATGATAGAATTCAGCTCAGGTCTTGTCTTTTCTCCCAGAACTGACTTTCAATCAGTGCTGTATAATAGAGGAATTTCTATTACCTGCACAGTGTTAACTCTGGTCTTCTTCCTCTGTGTGTGTTGTAGATAGTTCTCTTTCTGGAAAGACCCACCCTTCCACTCCAGTCATGTACAAATTCAGGCCGTCCTTTGGCACCATGCCTAAAGTCCACTACCACACTGCTGGAGAGAAGGTAAGGCATGATTTGTTTGGCACTTATGTAAGATGTATATTCTTAATATAGTATAGTTATTATGTTACTATGATAATTAGCTCTACCATATAGCCTGGGGTTTATATCCTGTGGCAAAAGCCTCAGTAGCAGTTAAGTACAATGACTTCAATCATATTTGATTTGACGTGTTTTTCTGCTGTTTGCTACTCAGATTGTCATGCAAGATGACCGGAAGACATCAGCCATCTTGGAAGAGGGTGTCCGTGGTCATGACTACCGATCTGAGCCAAACCTGGACCTGCCTGAGTACACCAATACTCCTCTCCACCGCACCTTCCAGTCATCTCCCCTCCAGCTGGACGGTGACCCCATCAACTCCCACTCTCTCAGCCTGAAGCAGGGCCACCGTCGGCCAGAGAAGGGCCAGCTCTCTGCCCTGCAGCCGCAGACAGTCACCTCCACGCCGTACAAGAGCGTCTTTTCGCCCAACACGCTCTCCAACCGTAACGGCAGCTTGTCTTATGACAGCCTGCTTAACCCCAGCATCTCCCCAGCCACTGCCAGTGAGTGCATGGCCCATCGTGGTATGCCCACCGTGGGGTTCCACTCGCCCTACCTGCCCACCAAAATGTGCCACATCCGGGAACCTGACATGCAGAGGCACCAGGTCACCCCCGCCTACAGTCCAGTGATGCCACCCAGGGGGGTGGGCAGGCAATCCCCTCACCTAAGGGAAAGGGACCCATCCCCGGTGCGCTATGACAACCTCTCCCAGACCATCATGGCCTCCATCCAGGAACGAAAGGAGATGGAGGAGAGGGAAAAACGGCAGATACTGCATGGGCGCTCCCAGACCCATATCTATGCCCAGGACTCTGTTGTGTTTGATGGGGGCTATGGCCTACCCCCCAATGCTTGCTACTCAGATGGGCCTCGTGGCCCTGGCTCTAGAGGCCCAACACCCCCAGCTTATGGAGGCTCCAGGGACAACCTGATGGGGGTCGGCCTGGTGAGCTATGGGCAACGAACCCCCGTTTTGCGCCATGCCGGCTCCATGCTGGGTCGTGCCCCTAGGACTTCGACCACCTCCCTGCACACAGATCACATTAGCAGCAACAGCAGCCAGAGCAGGGCCGCTTGCCCTGAGGGCCTTTATCGTTCCCCGGCCCACCAGCCCCACTCCCCTGCTATGCCCCGATCCCCCTCCTACTCCCACCAGAAACTCTCCTACATCAGTGCCCATGAGAGGACAGACTCAGCTCGCCTGGGGGGCCCAAGGTATGAACCCTAACGTTACACCTGTGGGACTGCATGCATTGTACTGAGCAAAAAGGGGGGACTGGTGGGCATTGAATGTATTCCCACTGGAAATCCTGCTCCTTCTGCTGGACACAGCCGGCAGTACACGGGCACTAGTATACTCGCGCTTACTTAGGCAACGTATAGCATTTATAAAAAGTGTATGTATTTGTTCAACTGTAATGTCCATTTATTCATGTTAAGTAACAGTCTGGTGTGAATTCCTATTTTCTGTTCTAATTAATGTTTGCCTTTCTAGTAAAATATCCATTTTTGTATTATTTTACAAATTAATAAAGTTGTGTAATTCCTCTCATTTCTTTTTCTTTTGCATGCTTTTCTCCTACTCGTCTAACATTTCCAACGCCTTCTGCCTCACTAACAAGTACACTTTGAACCAATCATCCATGTTGCTATTTTGGTTTGGTGGTTTGAAACTGTCCAGACAACAGCTCTGCATGTTGCCACCAACCTTTATTCTTTGGTTTGTGTTTTATGCCTTCGCCTCTTTGGGGTGAATACTTACCGTTGTTCTTCTCTTTTCACTCAGAGAGGCCATGAAAGTTAACGGGCAGATGGACTGCCACCCCAGTGCCAAGGGTTCCACCATCAGCCCCAGCCGCCACAGTAACGTCAAAAAGGTGACGGGTGTAGGAGGCACCACGTATGAGATATCAGTGTGAGCAGGGACACTGCATGGACCTCCAATGACAACAACCACCCTCCTGCAAAGAGATGCTCTCCTGTTATTTTAGTCAAGAGTCAGGGGCACATAGCGCTCCCTGTTTTGGACTTATTGTCCAATCAGAGGACCTGTCTGCCCTTGTGTGGGTCCGTCTAGCCAAATGCCTGTGTATGTTCGTACCAGAGGGGTTGTTTGTCAGTTGATACCGCTGCCGGCTGTATGTGTGAGGAGTGTCTTGTCGTTAACATTTTGTGGCTCATCATCTTGGTCGTAAGAGAGGAACGTTAATGGTATTACTTTTGTCTCTCAGCTGTGGTCATGAAGCGTTTAGTTGTTCCAAATGTCACACAAACTTTTCTCTAGAAAGCACTGAAGGCTGAACAAAAACACCACAGATGAATTAAACACTGACAATCCTCACTATGGACTTTTGTGAAAAGACTAAAGTCCTTTCCAAGTCATTTGACCTCAAGAAGTCACGGTGCTTCACATTAACTTGTACTGTTCATGGCATCTCCAGCGTAGCTTTGAGAAGTGATGGAGGACCGATCCGTTAGATCAGCACCAACTGCATTTGCAGGCAACACGAGATAAAAGAGTTGAGAAGCAGGGGAAGGGGACATCGAGAGAGGGAAGTCATCGTATCAGGTCTGGTGGTCGCGTTCCAAATTCATTGAGAAAGGCGTGTTGATTAAAAGTAAGATAAAAAACAAAAATGGAATTCCTTCTTTATCAAAAACAAATTTCTCAGGAATGAATGCAACCAGCAGAGATGCTAGTTGATATTAATTCACAGGCTTTGAATGGCCCCTTCTTTGTCTCAGATTAGTAGGGCTTGAATATAGCTTAGCCCCCTTTATACACTTCACAAAGGTGCAGTGCATCATCATCATAGGCCTGTTTGTTTTAGTGACGTTCAGTTCGAGGATTTCAACATGACGCAAGTGCTGGGAAGATATATTGGCGTCCTGAAAGATTTGAATACCTCATCCCAAGAGTTCAGGAGGAGTCCAGCCTTGCACAACCAAAACTTTCTGTTTGTGTTGTGTCAAAAAAAAGAAGATAACTTGTTTAGTGTGTAAGTTGTTTGTGTTCTACTCATAGGAATAGAAAGGTGTAGAGATACAAGCCATTGTCCCATGTAGTAAAATGAAGATAACTGGTCACCCATTTATTATTTTGTATTTTTTTTTTTAAATGTTTTTTTTCCTTTTTATATAGCCAGCCTTTCAAAAGCTATGTTTGATACATTTTTTTTATAGTTAATTAAGCCTGGAATGGATGTCTTATTTTGAGTGGAGTTTTTTTGTTGCTAAATTATAAATTCAGTTAATAAATGAGGTCATTATAATGGGTAGAAATCCATAAAGTAAATATAGCTTGTTTTCCCTTGCAGTGTAAAGAAATGGTATGATGAAATGTAATTACAAGATATGTGATTTGAGCAAGTGAAATATTTAAGTCGGTTGTTGACTTGTGAACAGTCAACGACTTGCCAATGTGTGCACAATGCTGTACACAAGTCAAGGATTGGGCTTTCAATAGATGCTCCTTTGAGATTTCAGTGCCAAAAAAGGCTACGACGCACCCCTTCATTTCTCAGAGACGGTAGATGGGTGACATTGCTACTATGTCACAGTGACATCACGAAGACTGAAAATATCAAATCAATCAATTTGCAGCAGCTGTCTGGTACAGCTTCAGTATTACCCGACGCTCAAGGGATGCAAGACTTTTCTTTTTTTTTATTGTTTTTGCTGTTAATTGAAAAAAAGTTACAGAACATGTATTACTTTTCGACCATAAAAATGAACTGATAATATCCAAGTGGACGGTTTTTATTTATATTTTGCACCAACTGAATATGAAAATACATGGATGTAAATTGGTAGATTTTGTCCAGCTACATTTGCATGAAGGATAAACCGTTGTTGCCTTTTAAGAGGAAAAGCTACCTTTCACACACACAATGACACGTGGCTCGGTGAAACACTATCGTACAATAAGGGACAATGAATTAACATTCGTGTTTTGTATGGAGCAGAAAATGGCAGGAGTGACACTTGTGGGACACTTAAGACTGGGTAAGAGAGTTCTGAAAGAAAGGCTAACGTGCAAGGCAATGAATGATCTTGTTCAATTATGAAATGACATCACTTTTTACAGGATCTTTTTTCTTCCCATTTCTGGTGCATTCATAGATTCCTTTCTCCTGAGTGTGAAGGCCAGTAGCTGTGGTAGAGTCGGATGTTATCGACACACTCGCTTTAGTAACAACCGTCTGGCTGGCATGGTCTCACTCAGCTGCCTTACCATGAACACAGTAATGTGAAGTAACAGGATACTCTATTCAAGTCATGTATTTCTGAATGGTTAAACATTGTTTCTGTTGTAAGGCGGTGGTATAACAGGGATACTTTTTTTGGCAAATCTGATGGGTAATTGTCAGCGTAACAGCTAACTGGAACATCTTGAAATGGTGTTAGCTGCTAAGTTGCCTGAAAACACCCCCCCCTCCCTATCGCGACCACATATACAAACACTATCGATGTCATTCCTCCTTAAGATGACTGCCATTAGTCCAATGATCTTTTTTTTGGGGATGGACATCACTGCAGGTCAGGGACCCATTCCTGACAGTCTGTAATGAATCTGTTTTATCAGCCGTGAGCCGATTTTATTTTTTGAAACGTATAGAAAATTCAGTATGTATTAAAATATACTATAAATGTACGAGTTCCTATTTTTGTGAAGAGGAAATATTTCCCAATGATCTAAGCAGAGTAAATAAAGTTTCCAACTCTTTGACTGATTCTTGTAAATTCAAGACACAACATTGATATTAAGGTCTGTCTTTAATATGCCATAGATGTTAATAGTTTAACTTTTTAAAAGTCAAAATGCAAAGCAGTCGTTTGCATATAACCAGCCACGCTATCTTGACTCCTACAACTCTCAACATAATCGTGTTTTATCTATACCTGCATATTTTACCATTCGCTACAAGAGATTTTTACATGAATGCAAACATGGTCTTTGACAGCTTTTATTCGAAGGTGGAGGAAACATTTCCAATCATTTGAGTGCAAATGAAAAGCAACATTTCATCCATATACATGTATTTACAGATGCACTGGCACTTTAGAGGCAAGGTTAAGAACTCAATTAGTGGAAAGGAAAAGGAGAGGGTGGTGAGCACACAGATCAGATAGGGCACACGCTGTTACATATACTCTACATGCTTTAAGTCTGGGAATGTTATGATCTAAAGAAGGAGAGATTTAAGTCAGAGCATAGCTGCACCAAACTCTGATGAACCGTTGACTTTGGACTTCATGGTTTTCAGATAATTCAAAAAAAAAAAAAAGAAAAAAAAAAAGGAAATGCTTCTCTAAGTGCATCTGATCTCCTATCAGTTAGCCGTCAGTGGACACTGCGATCTGCAGTACACATCTGATGCCACTCAACTGTCTGGAGTGGATTCCTCTTCTATTCAGTTCCCAACAGAACTAATGAAAGGAGAAACCAAGAAAGAACTACTTCTACAAGGCAACCACTGAAGTCTTCACCGTACTTGTTTCTAGCAGTGGAAGCGTGGACAGTGGACAGGGTAAGAAGGCCCACTGAGGTGCATCATGGGATGTTATACGTATAATGCACCTCCATAATGCCTGGTCCCCTGACTCTGTGCTGCTAACAAGCAGGCTACATTATCCTCTCCCCCTACAAACAAACTCTGCTTCAGAATAACAAAACAAAAAAAATACCCCAATGTGGGAATTATCACTATCACAAGCCTCTGTTCACAGTTTGTTAAATGTAACATTGAACCGTTGACGACAAGGATGGAAAGCGGTGCAGTCCATGGTGTGGTGCAAAGAGGGAAAGGGGTCGGCTTCGTGTTTTTTTTTGTTTTTCATAAATTCGCTATCTTGTATTTTCCCCTCAGTGGCATCAAGGACTTGTGATCTTGAGGCAAAACAAATAATAAAAATAAAAAACTAATAATATGCAAGTGTCCAAATTCAGTTCATTTAGAGTCTATTGTAGAAAAAGAGGAAAACTGATAAATTGAAAATCAGCAAAGCAAGTTCTTGTTTCTCAATTCTTCTCAGCCTTCACCTCCTTTTCCTCATCTTCTTTCTTCTCAGTCTCCTTTTTGACCTCTTTCTTTTCATCCGACGCCTTGTCTTTTACGGAGAGTTCCTCCAGCTTCTCTGCCACTTTGTTTGCGCTATCAGTGTTGCCTGTAGCAAAACAGTGAAACGCACAGTCAAAGAAAAAGCTGTGAAAAGTTTGAACACAATTAATTTGCTTAGCGTGTACATTTGTCTTTACAGATCACACTCCCCGTGTGTTACTTTGTGTAAAATCCTTGACAGTTGGATTACGAGGCCAGTGAAGAGTCATACCTGTTGTGTCAACCTGATAATTTTGGATTGTAATGTAGCAGAACATAAGGACACCAGCCTTTCAGAAAGGTAGTAACGTGTTACATTCTGCATGGTCATGTAGCAGTCAACAAAAGTTCCAGGCTGGAGTGAACAGCAAAGAACAGAGTGAGTCTGCATTCTTATGAAACTTGTCATGTAAGACACGTTTCCCCTTGTTGGAATTATATTTAAAACAGTACTCAATACACGTCACTCAAACCTGACTAGAGCAGTGTAACAAACACCACATTTGTTAAAAAAAAAAAAAGAAAAAAAAAAAAAAAAAGAATATGGCGTTAGTTTCATGTACCTGTTCCCTCCAGAGTTTTTCTGACCTCCTCCTTGCACTCGTCAAACTTCCCCTTGAACTTTTGAGCATCTGTAAACAGAACAGAGTTGGTGAACATTCACATCAAGGCGCTGCTGTATGATTGCAAATGTAGCATTAATAAGCAGCCCCACTGGCCAAACGGTGGACCTGTTCGAAAATAGCTTCTGGGACTTTGTTGCCCAGAGTTTAGACGCAGAAAATGGGCTTCTTGCAGGCGTTTGTCACTACTTTCAAGTGTAACACTGGACTAAAATGTATAAATACTTACTTTCTGCATTTAAAAAGCGTATTGCCAGGAGTTCAGGTTTGGGACTTTCGTCGGCATAATCTGCTAGTGTGTTCCACACCCATGCCCTGTCACTGCCAGCATTGGGCTTCAGCTCCATGGTAGGTACAACTGTAATTCACAAGAGGGAAAATAAACACTTTGAAGGCAGAGATGAAAGCATTTAGAATATATGAGGTCATCATATTAAGTGGTTGCACAACTATCAGCTGGAAATTGTTGGACTGCTTTTGCTTAACGGCTAACTGTATAAGCTCAACATTTTGATTAGTTTGGTACCATTTCAGTTGTTCCAAAACTACTGTAAAATAGCAACTAAACTCACTGTGATGATTGGCACAAATCTTCAAGGTTCGGTCTCTCCTCATCAGCAGGCGGATTGTGCCCTTCTCTTTGTGTTTCAGCAGCTTGACGTCACCGGTTCCTCTCTCCTTCCACTCCGGTGGGTCGTTCTCAGAGGCAAAACGATATAGTTTAGCCCGCCTGGGGAAAAATATGATATGGCTTTCATAAATATAATGTGCTGGCTGCTCAGCAAAATGTATAACAGATTACAGCACTTGATACAAATAACATGCGAGGGAACAAAAGGAGTCACGAGTGTATTAAAACAACTTACATTTTAAAGAGTTCCTGCTCATCCTCCTCTAATGTTTTCACGTCCTGCTCAGGAAGGGACACGATCGGCTCAAATTGGGGATCATGATTAGAGTCTTCTACATTTTCTGCAGTGGTGTCATGCTCTTCCTGGTCCTAGAAGGAAAAGCAACGAATGCGTGAACTTAAAGCAAAAAAAACTTCCACATATTTGTGTCAGACATTCAGAGTAAGTTAAAGAAACTAGGCATATGGATTAGGTCAGTGTGATTCTTTAAACATTCACTGGAACAAAATGACCAACAGGCCATGGATGCTTCAATGGAGGGATTTAAGAGCTCATTGGTTAAGTAAAGCTTTTGTATGGGAAGTGGCAGAGCCTTTAGTAAATCACTATTGCTGAGCACAGCATCTTTAATTCAATTTGGGGTTGCCTGTTCTCACGTTGATGTGCATAAGACTAAACATACACAACAAATATGGCAAAAACACATGCTCTTCATACAAAAGAAAACCCGACTGAGGTTAAAGATGGCTAACTTATCCACACAAAGGGCGCAAGTTCATGACCCGTGGAGAAGTGTGAAAAGACCCACTGTGAATAACTGTTTAGTGGGATTTATAAGAAACTGAGCAAACGCGGGGGACTTTCCTTCCTCGGGGTGGAAACCCTACTTCTATACCATTATGCTTCACTAGCTAGCTGTTAGCACGTTAGCTACATCCGCTGCGGGAGGTATTTAAGCTATACAAAAGCCAGTGACATTACAATAGAAAGATATAACAGTATAATGTATTTGATAGAAGGCAGTGGCTTTAATGGTGGTTATATAAAAACATTTGGTTTTTTTCGCAGTTGCATTTTTAACTCATTACTGTTAGTAAATAGTTGTTCAACTTTGTCTTTGACAACTCATTGCTAACGATAGTTAACGAGGCCTTTCGCTAGCAGGCTAGTCGAGAGCTAACGGTGATCGGTTCACATTTCACACCACGGTGGGTTTCGTTGACCATCACCACAGTTAATTTGACAATATATTCAGGTGACACGGTTTGAAGGCTAACTGACACTCCACTCACAGTAACATAGTTACTGCCAACTGCCCGATAATACGCAGTCACTGGCTCCAGCGCCCTGCTATTAAAGCTAACGTTAGCTAACAAATGTTAGCAACTTGTCGTGCTTGGCAGACAAAGACGAGCAACGCAGGGATCACCATCGTCTTTGGCCAGCTGGTTACATGTTAGATTGTTAAATACCCCGTTCAAATTGCTGACGACTGCAACAGTTATTGTTAGCAGTTGTGTGCACATCGCCTCCCTAAGCAGCTAGCTAATGACCAGTATATGATGCTAATGTTAACATGCTGACTGGCTGCACACTTCAGGGGGCTTTTGAGCGCATCAACATTAACTCAGAAGAAATGCGTACGAGTATAAAATCTAGCAGAGGGCTTTTCTAGTTGCGATTTAAACTTTCATTGCATCATATGGCCTCGAAAACAGTCAAATTAGCCCATACAGCATCACGAAATACATCATTATCGGCATTTCTCGCTCGCAGCTTCCTTTACAAAACTTTGACGCATTTCGACATATAAAATACCAGGTTTGCCATAAAATTTCGATTCAAAGGCGAACATAGTGCAATGGATGACCTAAAATGCGCGACCTCACCTTCGGGTCTGCCATATTAATTTAGATGTTTGTAGATTATGGAAGTAGTTAGATAGATTCAAATCCCAGACTGGCCGCCGTTTCCCCCCTCAGCTGCTCTCACTTCCTGCTACGGCTTTCGCGCGCCGAATGTCCTACGTATGCCCGCGCGTCCACATTGTGAAAGCGCGCGCACCGCCGCTGTAGTCTCTTTGCCTGTATCAGAAATCACACTTGAGAAAATGCTGTTTTTATTAAAAATATATACTGCAAAAATTATATGCTTTAATAAATTGAAATGTAAAACTTTAGATGGTGAATCTTAGGATATTCTATGCATAGAGAGAAAAGACTGGATCATCATAATACATTAAGCAAGGCGAGGATATCAGTTAAACATTGTTGTGCAACAAAGTAATGTCTTCTAATTTTTGTAATATGTTAATTAAATAAGCTATGAGCCCTTACTGACCCTCTTTCTCCCACCGTCTGCACATTTATTCACTAACATGCAACATTTGAGCACAGTATCGTTTTGATAATTAAGGGCCTGAACTACATTTTGTAACCTCTGTTATTTTAGTTTATAATGAGCTGTTGTGGAGCATTTGGTAGGTCTACAGTTTTATTAAAAAAACATTTTCACTTGGAGATAGATAAAAAAGGTAAAAAGAAGTTGAAACAATTAATGGTAAACAAATCCTTTAAACGCATTTTTTTTTTAAATTAGTAATTTCACACTGTATACAAGGACATGTAAATGTAATGTACCGAGAGAGACGATCATTTCCCACTGAAGAAGATGGACCTTTTTTAAAAAAACGACTACCACTTTAAATGAGTTCACAGTTCTCTCCGCTCCACGTGGTTAAATCAACATGGCAGCGCCCTGTACACTTCTGTGAGAGTGGAAGTGAAAGTTGAATATAAAAAGGTAGGTACATGAAAGACATTGTCTCTACTTCAATCGACTGTGACCGTTGCTGATATTTAGCATGACTGGAAACAGTAAGCTGTTAGTTATTAAAACAGATAATGGCGAATCGTTTTCGTTAAGCAAGGAAGAACGCAACTTCAGTGTATGTTAGTTGCCACCTCAGCCCGAAGCGAACATAAAACACCTCTTTGTGCAGTGCAAGTGCCAAAACTCAAGTCCGCAGAAGCAGTTAATGCATTCACATAAAAGCAGTTTTAAGTTGTAAACGTTCCTTTTTTTCCTCTTCAACGTTACATTTGGATTGTAAATTTTATTGAGTCCATTATAACAAGTTACAATGTCTCAACCAAGCTTGATATTTGAGCACAATCTGTCCAGCTATTGTTTGATTGTAAAAAAATAAAGTAAATAAAAACTAATGTCTGGTACTGTTAAAAACTTGTTTTCACATATATTTATTCGTTCTGAACGTAAGATCAGTATCAGTCTGCTAATCCGGATTGTTATTTTCACAGCAGAGTGATGGCAGATGTCAGCAGCAGCCCAGTGGCTGATACTCCCGCCTCACACGAGGAGAAGCCGGATGACCTCCCTCAGGTCTCCAACAACGATGATGTAAAGTCTGACGACAAAGCAGAAGGGGGGAACGAGGCCGCCTCTGACCCGGACATGTACCGCTACATCAAAGAGGACCTCTTCACGTCCGAGATCTACAAAGTGGAGATCAAGAATCTCCCCAAGTTCACTGGTTTCAACGACCTGAAGAAGTTCCTGGCCAAACACGGCCTCAACCCGCACAAAATCAAGCTGTTTGGCAAGCAGACGTTCGCCTTCGTCACCTTCAAGAACGAAGAAGAGCGCGACAAGGCCATGAAGATGGTCCACGGCATGCAGTGGAAGGGTCAGGTGCTGAGCGTCAGGCTGGCCAAACCCAAAGTGGACCCCATCCTGAGGAAGAGGAGGCAGGAGGAAGGAGAGCTGGTGGGAGGGCAGCCCCCATCCAAGCGAGCAGAGGGGGAAGAGGAAGAGGAGCCGCTCAGTGTCCAGATAGCCAACGTGGTGACTCCTCTGTGGAACGTGCCGTATGAGGAGCAGCTGAGGAGGAAGGAGCAGGAGGTGGTGGGGGTTCTGCAGAGGCTGGCCAAGTGAGTGCTGTCATTTTATACACAGTCTGATTCATCCATGTGGTACCATGTGTGTCCACAGCTGATCTGCTGCAGGTGTTGTGCAGTATCAACATGTGAATTTGACCAAATGTTCTCTATTGTTTCTTTTTCAGAGAGATCGGCAGCACCAACAAAGCCATGTTGCCGTGGCTGTTTGCGCAGAAAGGGAAGTACAACAGAATGTGTTGTTCTCTGGAAGCTATCCGACCGTCTCCTACACAGGTATGTCTACATGTCGGGTCTAACTCATTTCACATTTTTACTGACAAACTCTTACGGCACACTATTATAAATACATACTATTTAACACCTTGTAAAGCAGCGGTGTGTCTAATATCTCCTTAATCCCGTTTCATATTTCTCTACCTGCATCTTGGCAGACGGACTACAGGAACAAGTGTGAGTTCCTCATTTCGGTGGGTGCAGATGGGGAGGATAAGACCATCGGTTTCCGCCTGGGGAAATATAAAGGCGGCTCCTGTGCTGTGGTGGGGCCGGGCGAGACGCGCCACGTCTCGGCCGAGGCCAAGAGAGTGGTCAGCGAGTTTCAGAAGTTCATCAGGTATCGTCGCATGGTCGAGATATTCCACAGCAAGGAATGGATATGGGAAACCAAACTACATTGACATGCAGTATTTATTTTTTAGGGTTTCATAGACTTAAAGAATCAAGTCTTCGGACATCGCACACATTTCCGCCATTGCATTTAATCTCGCTGTTATTTTGCACACAGGACAACATCGTACTCTGTGTACAGTCCTGAAACATATGAAGGACACTGGAAGCAGCTGACTGTAAGGACTACGAGGACCAAACAAGCCATGGCTGTCGCGTTCTTCCACCCGCAGGTGAGGAGGAGGACGCGTTCTCTTTACGAACGCGGTACGATCCTGTTTGCTGATAATAGAGTCGCACGGTTAGAGTTCTTCTTTTTGATGTCTCTTACTTGTTTTAATCGCTCCTTTAGAAACTCCAAGAAGACGAAATCAAAGCATTAAAGAGCTCCATGAAGACGTACTTTACAGAAGGAGAGGGGAAAGACAGCGGAGTAACCTCTCTTTACTTTGTCAGAGAGGGTCAACGGTAAGAAAAGAAATCCTGATGCTCAATTAGTCAAGATGCAGGACAAACAGTGGAGCGTAGACTATGAAAATATCCAAGTACTGCACTAAATGAGTGTTTTTTTTTGGCTTACCAGGACTTCGCCTAACCTAGAGGACTTGCCCTGTGAGCTGGTGGCTGGAGAGGCCAGCATTCATGAGGAACTCCTGGGTCTCAAGTTTAGAATATCTCCTCATTCCTTCTTCCAAGTAAGACAGATGTACCTCAGAGAAAAGTCCTTTTGTGTTTTACAACGCACAGATGCATTATGGTTCCAGCTGTGAAATGGGTCTTGTGTTACCTGGCAGGTGAATACAGGAGCTGCTGAGGTGCTGTACTCTGCTGTGGGAGAATGGGCCCAGCTGGACCAGGACAGCACCGTGCTGGATGTGTGCTGTGGGACGGGAACTATCGGCCTCTCTCTGGCTAAGGTGACATAGTTGTCTGTAACACAAACGTAATTCACCTGTGACTATGTGTTGATAATGACAACTGACAGGAGTTAGTAATAGACACTAACAGTCTTTCGCATCTCATCCTTTCCGTGTATACCTTTTTTTTGGGGTCTTTTTTTAAACGCCTTTATTAGGGTTCGTACAATTATTGGCAAAGAGATATAACAATGTTCGCACACAAAACACTTTTGAAATGTTCTATTCTTTCTGTGTTCTGGCAGGTTTTGACATCTTTGTTCTCTTTTGTCTTTAGAGGGTGAAGAAGGTGATCGGAATCGAAATGTGCCAGGAGGCTGTGGAGGATGCCAAGGTTAATGCAAAGGTCAATGGTAAGAGACCAGATAACATCAAATGACCTCCAGTGATTTTATGTATGGAGTGTGAATATTCATAAATGCAGGACGGTTGGTAATTCAACCAATAGATGTTCATTCAACAGTTTCCCTCGGGATTAATAAAGTTTAAGTCCTTTTTGCCCCCAAACTTATTGTAGAAATGAGAAAGTGTTTGACTGGTTGGCGGAGGCAGTAATTCTAGTTTTTCCTTTGTTTGTATTTGAAGGTCTGAGTAATGTGGAGTTTCACTGTGGAAAAGCCGAGGACGTGTTCCCCAACATCCTCAATGCTCTCGTGTCGCCCAACCTCACAGCCATTGTGGATCCGCCGAGGGCCGGCCTACGTGAGTAAACGGCCCAAACCGTGAAAAATGAACGTTACTCACCTCAGGATTTGTCACATATTTAAGTTTATTTTGTCTTTATCAAACAGATTCCAAGGTTATACTTGCCATCAGGAGGGCAGAGCATCTGAAGAGGCTGGTTTATGTAGCATGCAATGCTAAGGCTGCCATGAACAACTTCATTGAGTGAGTCCATGTGTGTTTTAATTTGGCGGTTTTTAAGCAGCAGAAACGATGAATTAAATTTTTGTGAGATTGAAAACTAAAGCCTGAATAACTATTTCCACTGTCATATCAGATATATTTTGAAAGGTGGCCAATTCTATGAAATGGTGAATCTTACGTTAGATCTTTCTGTCTGTTAGTCTGTGCAGAGCACCATCCAAGCGAGTTCATGGGGCTCCATTTCGACCGGTGCGAGCCATGGCCGTGGATCTGTTCCCTCAGACCATGCACGTCGAGATGCTTTTGCTGCTGGAGAGAGTGGACTACGACTCCCAGAAGACCAGCAAGCAATAAGGGGGAGACATTCTGTGCCATCTAATACCCACACTACCATACTGTTTAGCGTGCCACAAAAAGATTTAGTATGTCAGAAATATCAGGATGTCCTACTGCATCCGGCCGGATATTAGTAAGGATGTGATTCGGAATTGTCATAACATTGCATTCTGGCTTGCAAACTGCTAAATGGGGATGTCCAGTTGGACATCCTGGTATTTTTGGCACATTGAAATTGATAATGTATTAGAAAATACCTGGCTCACTGAATAGTATTGTATGGGTTTTGGGATGCTCAGAGGGTCTTGCCTTTTAAAAACAGGCCCTGTCCTTTGATAGGTAGCATGGGCTTTCCATACTAGAAATGTATGCACTCACTTCTTTGAAATTTGTTACGTGTTTTTTTTCCTGTTGAAGTAAACTGCAAGGTCTTAGTCTTAATTTTAAAGAGTCAGTTCATTCTATCCAGTCCTCTTTTGTAATGAAATATTAATTCATGCTTCAAATAAAGTTGCTGTTAATATAGTATGCTTTGGCCCGTTATGCTTTTTTTTAGTTTGAGAACTTTTGTTAGATGCTATCTTGAATAAAATTTTAGCCTTCACCTCCTGAAGCTCGATACCTTGTTCCGACTGTTGAAGTGTAAAGCTGGAGCAGTGGGTACTACGGAATAAATAGCTCAAAGTATTAAAGTGCCACCTCAGTTGAACTTCTTGTTTCATCATTCTGGAACTGAATAAAAACAGCCTTCCTAATCATTAGTCAAGACATTTTATTTGCATAACATATCGCTAAAGTCATGGAGCTCAGGTTGCAATACATACTTCATTTTCTAGGCAGCAACATCTCAAACAATTCATTGGTACAACTCAACAGAAACACCTGGAAAAGCAGTATTTTCTTCTCACACTGACACACCTGGCAAGACAAACGCATGGAGGGGAAAGCACATTCTGAAAGCGATTCACAATATCACAACAAGCCTCGTGGTTAAACTGACGTCCTTGAATATTTCATAGAAAAAAAACATAGGCCAAATACTTGACAAAAGATGCACAGCAGTTTCTATTTTGTTCCAGCAAGTATGGGTCTATGTATTTTCCTGTGATATAGATGTTTCTACTGTACAGTTTGCAGCAACATTAACTATAAAATGCATAAGACTGTATGTGAGCTTTGGTATACACACACGTTCATCAGCTTCTGTTGGACTAAATGACTTCACCGCAGTTTGTTCACGTCAGTGTACCAAGTACATTTTAAAAAGGCTGCCTTTTGTAAAAATGCATTCTACTTGTGGTCAGAAAATACTGTAACAACGATGGCAAACACACAATCCATTAAGACGAGTCTTAAAAATCTGCACATGCTTGAGGCATTTTTCCCTCGAGTATCTGATGTTTCAGAGGCCGTCTGCAGTCAATTTCTAATTGGCTAAACAATAAATGCTTGATCAGGTAAAGGGGGCTTGGTCTTTCCACTTCCTGTTGAAGGGTGGTTTAGGTCCAATGTAATGCACTATACTCTGAGCCCTTCATGAAATGGATTAACTAAGGCAACACGTCATCAACATGATCTCTTCAGGGCACCGCAACTAAACAAGCGACTGAAATGTACCGACTGGTTAGTTGGTGTGCTTGGCGTTAGTACTTTAATAGAAAGCGAGCAAGAACTAAGAGCTTTAAAGAAATGAACATATTATAGTACTCTGTGCTTGGGTTTACTGCAGTGTTGGACGTCTTTCTAGTATTGTCAATGCAACGAGGGGGAGGAAAAAATAAAATAAAGGCAACAAGTACCTCAAATATCCCCGATGCAGTTATTCCTGTACCAACAGCATGATCAGTCAACACAAATATTTGACAGGACACAAGTGCATAACAATATTTCTCAATAGTCATCACTTCACAACGCATGTTTTAAAATCGTGCAAACCAAGACAGCAGCTGTCCATTCTGAGAGGGGGGAACACCGACCAATAAACAAGTAACGCCGTTTCCTAATAAAATGAATGGTATAAATACACAAGTACTAGTAGTCCCTTTCGAATACTTGAAGCACAAAACTAAACTAATAGGTGCTGGTACTCTGTGACTGTTAAAAACAACACTTCCAAACAAAACAAAAAGGTGTGTAGTGGTTTTTTCGGTCAAAAGAAGCATGCATTTCTATTTTGATGTGGTTCATGTGTTACCTTCTCTGCAGCCCGGGTGCGTTTCTCTCCCCCCCTAACTGCCATCGCGAGGCTGCATCTAGAGAGGTAGACGATATTTGCTCTAATGTGTGTTCGTGCATTTACACCTCCCCTTACTTTTACCAGCTGAACCAATAAAACACAGGCGAAGGATGCAAGCAGTTCTACCGGCCGGGTCAAAGTGGAACGGCATCGCCGTTAGACATCAGTGACGCATAATTAAGGGGTTGGATGGTGGGGGTGTGATGTCTGACAGTGACTGGGTTTCAGTGCCGTGGTTCATCAGCGACTTCCAGACTCAAACGTCGACAGTGCAGAGGGGTTCACTCCCAGGCTGGGCAGACTCCATTATGGTCATCTTGGGTTTCTTCCTCGTTTCCTCCTGGTACAGAAATACAATAAAGTTACCATATTGTGAGGAGTACATTGTGAAAATGGCGCAAAATGTGACAAATAAAGTACGCTCAATCCATTCTCAATTCTAGAATATACAAATCTAGGCAGTGGCAATGTAATTTTGACGACCGGAGACCGACAACTATGCTCGTAAAGACGGCAATAAAGAGGACTAATTGAGACCCTGCAGATTTACCGTTATCTGAATCAGAACTACAACCTTGTTTTTCCCTTCAATGAGCTCTCCTCTGGTGACAAGATGTCCGATGTACAACAAGTAATCCTTGTCGAGGGAAGAGAGGATGAACTACTGTAAAAATAGACAGTCCTAAACTTAATCAACTTTGCTTCAGTTTCAGGGTCCTGCTTTTGTGAAGGTGGGCTCACAGTCACAGCTCACTGGAACAATCAGATCCATAATTGTATTGTTAACAACAATGATGAGATGAGAGTTGTGAAAGACGAGATGTATGTTTAACACTGGGCAGAATCAAAATTACATTTCTTTCTCTCTTCATATTACATAAAAAGGAACAATTCTCACCCTCTGCTTGGCTAGTTTCCTCATTTCTTCTTGCAGTTTGTTCAAGATATGGAGGTTTGGCTTGTTCTTTTTGGCATACTGCTGGAGCTCGATCACACTCTTGTCGGCGCTCTCCTGCAAAAGATCGGTCGTTATAAACGTCATCGAGATGTGCCATCTTCATTACCAGGATATCATAATCACCATAATTCATATTTCACTTATTGAAGTTAACAAGCCAATGGCAGGTACAACAGAAATAGTCTTGATTATTCCATATTTAAAGTGGCAATCTTTAAGATGTCAGTAAGGGTTGATTTATAATTTCTATTGAAGAGATTTAAGATATCTTATCCTGTTAAGATACTTTACATATTTACTGTAAATAGAGCTCAACATCAAACAGAAAGATTTAGAAAATACTAACATTTCTATTCCAAAGTCTTCCATGAGCACAGCCCTACAGTTAGCGTTTAAGTACGTACCTTCTTGACCAGCTTATTGCTCTCTCTGCCGTACATGCGCAGCAGTGAGCCCCAGTTCTTCACGTGAGGATGAAGCATCTGCAGGATCTTCTGAGAGGCCAGTTGTTTGCCAACTCTTTTGTTCTTGCCTGGTGGCACATGTGCAAAACATGTCACTGAAAGCTACGTGCATGTTCGCTCCACAAGGTCACACAAAACAGACTCTCCATGTGGGGAGATGAGGATCAGGGTCTACTTACACCAGCCTCGCACGGTGTGCTTCCCACATGTCATCACATATTCACTCTTCTGGTTTTTCCCCGGGATCACCTCAAACTTGACGCTCGTGTCTCCCATCCCATGGTTTCTAAATGAAAGACACAACACCACATTATAAATACATCTGCAACCCGGCAGGGCTGTGACAGAACAGGTTATTAAAGGGTGGTTTTGCTGCTCTTTAAGTGGGGTTGTATGAGGTACTGTGCATTCCCCAGTTAACAGACCGGAGTACCAGTACGCGAGCAAAGCAATGTACTGTGTACGGGGGCAGCACCCAACACCTTGTAGTGTACGCGATATTTAGAATATTAATTAATTGGTGGTGTTGTGCTTTAGCTCTTACCTTTTAAGGCACTCATGAAGAATCTGATATGGCGAAAGTAGTCCTGCTTTGTTGGTCAGCTCATACACCCTCGAGTCTTCTATATTGATATGATTAAAATACTGCGGAGCAGAGTACACAGAGTGTTACATATTCTACCTTTGACAACAATTATTTTCAATGAGCTCACGCTGTTCCACATAAATGTTGACAATAAGGCGGGGGGGGGGGGAGACTACCTCCAGTTCATCGCCCTCAACAGGCTTCTCCTCCGAGGTCTGCTTCACAAAGTCAGGGATGAGGATTTCCAGTGTGGCTCGAGCTGAAGTTCACCCAAAATTACCAGTGAGAGCAAAAGTAGTTTTACATCGTGCAACATGTTGATTTACCTGTGCAACTATCCATCGTATATATAATAAGAATATATCTATAATAGTAATGGGAAATGAAGTCGGTGGGAAATGAAGTCGGTGGGAACAACAGACTTCCAAGACGATATATTCTTAACAGTCTTCCACTTACAAGTATTCTTGTGGTACTTGTCAGGCCACAACAGGTAACAGTAAGCATTTCGTATGAGTCAGCTGATTAAAACTATAAATCACATATATTCCAGTCAGTGTCATCTACCTCTAACATGATGTACGAAATACAGTTTGATTATTACCACAACCAAGTTCTTTATGGGAAGCCCTTAAACCCATTTAATAACTAATAAAATATGCACAACGATCCGCAGTAGTACTCGATCAGAAGGCTAAGTACTGGAAATAAAAGAACTTACCAGCTTTATTCTTGGCAAGTTTTTTACTGCTTGCGGTTCCCGTGCCGTACGTTACTCCATCTATAATGACCGACGCTCCAAAGGGCTCACTTGGGTTCTCTATGGGGCACACAAAGTCAGTTAGATTTGATATCTTGTAAATGGTCAACAACACATGTTTTATGTATAGCAATAAATGTGTGTGGACATTTCTGTGACTACAGAGAGGGTGATGGAAATGTGTGTCCTTGGTTGTAGATGACAACTAAATGAGCAGATTCACACATCCCAATAAATACCAGTTCCAACATGCCAACTTTTTTATTCTTCAACAATTTATTGCTGATAAGGCAAGAGTGACATAAGACTTTATATACCTCAATTCAAAGAAGAACTTACCACATTCAAAAAAGTTGTAAACAGGTCGAACCTTCAGGACACGTTGCATATATTCATGCAAGATGCAAACTTCTGACTTCCCGTTAGGGTTGATGACAAATTCTGTTACAACAGAAAAATGGAAAAACATCAACAAACACACTTTGAATGGACAGCTTTGATAGTATAGATATGTCATACAAATAACACATATAAGACATAAAGGCTTTTTAAAAACTGTTTCGTTAAAGATCTTAAGTTGTAAGTAAGCAAGTTTGTTTGTATTTGAACTACACTGCTGCAGAGTGACGACCACTGGTCAGGTTCATCACAATGCAAACATACAACAGATGTTTTTAATAGCTTTTTGTTTTATGGTAGAGATTCATAAACTACATCAGGCAATAACTAAAAGGATATTGTTGTTTTGTATGGTTTCATTGGTTACTGACAATGAAAATAACACCTGCCTTCCTCTTCAAGAACACGAACATGAATCTATATCACCGCTACCTTTCTTAGTGGGAGCATCTTGGACCGACAGCGTGATGAGTTTCTGGTTCGCAGGCAGGATCGGTCTCTCCGTCTCTGCCTGCTTCCTCTTCATGTCTCTGTTGAACTGCCGCCGCTCAGCCCAGGTACGAAACTTCTTCACCGTGACTTGTTCAAAGTCAAAGCATTTTTCCAGGTACAGGCGGAACTCTTCAATTTCTGCGAGGAGGTTTTTTTATAAAAGTTATATCACTCAATGAAACGCAGCCAGCAGAAACACAACAACTACCTTTTTAGAAGTGCACCACTGAACAAGTACTCCGAGAAGCCCTTACCTATGGACTCGTCCTTGCACACCTCCACCTTGGCCCTGACTTGTCCTAAGGCTCCGTGGGCAAAGTCACAGAGGCGGGACCTTTTACTCTGCAGGCTGTTATTGGTTGCATCCTCTCCATTTGGCTCACCGTCAGTCACAATGGCAGGAGGGACGATGTCCTGCTCCTCAGCTGCAGCATCTGCCTTGTCTGCCGTCTCTTCACCGTTGGCCTCCTCGCTGGGCTTGACAGGAGACTCCTCCGCATTGGGCGTCACGTCCACATTGGGCGTCAATGTGGATGTGACGTCTGCATTGGGCGTCACGTCCCCATTGAGCTCCTTCTCCTCCCGATTCTTCATTTTCCTGTAGTGTAGGCAAGGGATGCTGCTGGTAGGAGGGTCATGTTTCTGTGTCAGGAAAGAAGAACGAGGTTCGTAACAACATGTTAACCGTATTTTTAAGAACTGATACTATGAGGCAGCGGCTGAACACTGACCAGCACCACAAACTGGTTTAGAGTACTGACACTGAGGTTACCCCCCCCCCAAACTAATGAGATCAAAACCCCTGCAAAAAAACTGGATACACTGTTCACATCGGTGTGGCAAGTTAATTAGACGTGACACTTTGTGTTGCATCTTACCCTAATACTGCCAGTCCCAAGGAAGTAGGGCCTGGACCAGGTAACCACCCTGGTCTCTCTGTGCAGGTAGACGGGAATACCCGAGTTATGGAATGTCATGATCCATCCATCTGGTAGAGGCTCAGTGGGGGGACGCCCACGACCTGGAACAGGGGGGAGGGGGACGTTAATGCAGCCACTAATTACTACACTATTCCTTTTGTGGGAAACCTTTATGCATTACCGCAAAACTCATAATTGTGTGACAATCAATCAAGAGGTCTTCAGGCTTGGAATTAATGTTAAAAATAGTTTTAATCTAAAATTGGGTTTAGTGTTGAGTATTAGGAACAGACATGCAAGGAAAATGTTACTTAATGTTTTGAATATCAACATTAGACAATCCAATAAGTACTCATTCAAAACACACACACCAAGTAGGACTATATGAAAACCGTATTGTGGTAGATTACAGCACATTTGTAAAGTACTGCAGAAGGATTTATGTTTTTTGTTGTAGTAATGTCTATGCACTGGTGCACTGGTATTGAAAAGATGCAGCTGTTTATATTATAGACGGAGGACGCAATGTATTGAGAATTGCATCGAGAATTGTTTAAATTCGTTGACAGTTGGATTGTGAGGCCAGTGAAGAGTCATACCTGTTGTGTCAACCTGATAAATCTGAATAGTAATGTAGCAGAACACAAGGACACCAGCCTTTTAGAAAGGTAGTAACGTGTTACATTCTGCACGGTCATGTAGCAGTCAGAAAAAGTTCCAGGCTGGAGTGAACAGCAAAGAACAGAGTGAGTCTGCATTCTTATGAAACTTGTCATGTAAGACATGTTACCCCTTGTTGTTATATTTAAAACAGTACTCTAAGGGATGCATGTTGTAGGTCAGGTCACACACACTGTAAACAATTATCTGATCACTGATCTACAGAGTTTTGAACAAGAGCTTGTTTGAAGAAGAAAGAAAATTTCAATTTGGAAAAATAGTTCTTTAAAATGTCATACTTTACAAGTTTATTCAGTCGAGTTTATTCATTTATTTTAGGATTTCAAACCTGATTAGTTTAGGGAGTCCTTGCATGTAGAGTTTTACATCTCCCCACCTGACCAACACCAGTGAGCGTGTGTGAAGTTGCCCATCAGCGTGTGCCGTTTGATTGTGATACTATGTCAGAGCACTACAACACACAGAGGAAGGTTACTTAGATGTCCATTATAGTTGTGCAGTTCTTACCACTATTGTTCACCAATTTACTGCATAAACCCTGTATTGTAATCTACAGCAGCAATGCACACTGTTGTGTAACAATAGTAAAAATTATAAACACAATACTATTCACTTGTAACAGATGCGACACGTGTGTAGCATATCCTGTTAAAATATTATGTTGCATTGTAGCCCATAGTACTAAAACCACAGTTCACAGTTCCTAGTTAGTACTCGGCCCTAAAACAGACCGATCCACCACTCACTCTTCAAGACAGTCTTAATTTTGGTCATCATGGGCTGAACACCTCCTTCACCATCCGACGGGTGATCGCTGTCACCGCCATATTTGTCCTCCGACGGACGCATCTTTTTTGGGACCGGCATGCCCTCCTCCAGCAGAGCATCGACATCATTGTCAAACTCCTCCTGGAAGAGTCAGTGGTTAAAGCCGGGAGAGAAGGATGGGCTTCGTCTGATGCGACGCCATAAAGTGAACAGTTGAGAGAAAATAACAAAAAACGTGCGGCACTCTACCACAATAAAGACAAACTCATCTGTGACATTTTGAGGCATAAAAGTAAAATACTTCTGAATGTAGAAACAGATTATATTGAACCTATATATATCAAACGTCTACTGCAAATTAAATTACAAACATTTAGCAGCTTTGATCTATCGTTTTTATTAGTATTGCATCAACAGGAAAGCCAGCATTTAATGGGAGACATTAAAAAATGGCACTAACCTCTTCCAGCACCCCACTTGTCATTTTCAGTAATAAAAAGCAAAACAATAAACAAAAAAAACAAACATTTCTCTAAATGTCTGCTGCTTAATTTGACGCTGACGTAACCACTCATGTCTACTGGTGCAGAAAAAGATCTGACGTGTTGCAATATTAAACCAAGAAATCATTACAACCTAATCTACACGACATGATCCCCAATGTCCTCTTCCACTTCACAGTTGCCCTGTTTGTACTCTTTCTTCCTGTAGCCATTAGCTTACCTATAAACATACAACCCAGCCTGAGCCTCCATCTACCACAGTATTGCAAAGGAGAAGCCTACCAACTGTCCTACTACTAGCACCAAATGTTTTGCATGTAATATTTGGAACTATATGAGGATGAGATATATTTCTCAATGTAAGCCCTGAGCATCTGGTGGTTATTTAAATCATCGACAGTTACCAGGACGTTGTTTCTGGAAAGTTTAGTGGCTGTTGAGTTCTTACAAATTTACTTTTTATGCTTTGAAGGCCACAAATCCAATGCCATTCAGCTGTGTTGTATTGAGGTAGAGGTATAAATAACACCAAATAAAACTAAAAAGTATCTGTATGGCTACAGGCGATTTATATTTTGACGTCAGTTAATATTATGAGAAAGCTATAATGAGAAAGTTATTATGGCAGCTGTAATTTCCTCTATCCAATTATGTGACATTTAGAGGTAAGCAGCAAAATAACACTATTAACGTTACATGTTATTCTACGGAGAATAAGCACCTGCATATATGACTGGCCCACTCTGTATGTTGCATTGCTTTTCTTTTTACTGAACAACCTTGTTTTTGTTGTTGCTGTGTCCGTTTTGCCATAGTAGTGGTCTGTACTGCATGGGCTGTAGTAGGCCTACGTTATTTCGGTTTGACAGTTCAGGAGAAAATGGGTGTGTAGCTGATAATGACAAAGGTTACTGCAGACGTAAGAACAGACGTACCTCATAGGAGAAAGCCACGGCCTCCTCATCCCCTTGCTCCTGCTGAGCTATGACCTCAGACTTAAAGCCACCATGCTCTGCGTCGTCATTATCCAGGAAGTTCTCGTAGAGGTCATCCAACTCATCCAGGACAGCAAACTCTACCTTACTCTCCATGTCTACATCTGCCTCCTCTGCTGTTCTGTCCGCTATGTTCCCTTCCCCGAAGCATCCCTCACTTGCTTCCTGCTCACTAGTGGAGTCATGCAACTCACCATTAATGTTGTCTAAGCCATCATCACTTCCTCGCTCCTGCCCTTCGCCCGTGTACAGAACCTTCCGGTCTTTGCTATTGCTGCTGCTGCTGCTGCTGCTGCTTTCGGTGAAGCTTACACGGATCTTAACATCTCTGAGCAGCTTGAGGTTTGGTAGGAACCCGGTGACCGGGGGAGCGTGGCGGGCTGTTCTGGGGCACGTTGTGTTGGGATTAGCCTCATCTGAGAGGTGGTTATAGAAAGTTATAGAGCCCGTGCTGAGGGGCTGCTGTGGCTCGGCTTCCCCGTCCCCTGGGGTGTATGTGTATCCATCACCACCAGAGCTAACGTCCATTACCTCTGCGTCACTGGACGTTTGCAGGGGAGGTGGTGGAGGTGCTCTGCCCTCATCTTGGCTAAAATCATCAGGTGGCTCCAAGGGGAGAGGGGGTAGCACATCATCTATCTCCATTTCCTCTTTCTAAATAGACTACGATTTACACAAACTGATGTATTCTAAAAATCTGACCTGTTCAGAGACTCTGCTTATCTAAAGCCAGAATGCATGCAGAAGCACATCCCTGTCAAGACCACGTACCAGAGGTGAAAATGCTAAGCTGACTACATTGTTCTTTTCATTAATGTAGACAGCTTTCAGAATCACTGTCTCAATTATTGGAAATCACAATGCATTCAGCTTAATATGGGATCTAGGCACTGATCATCCTCCACTGGTATCTTCTGGAAGCTAGAAAAAAAGACCGGTGAGAGTAACTTTAGATGTCAGTTGAGTTAGGTCAATTTTAGGACTAACGGTATTGGAATAATGCTTAAGATATTTAACACAGGCTACTAACTACGTTACTACTAAGAAACTGGAGTAAAATGACTTCAACGTGACACAATGGTTCATTTTGCTTAGGAATATGACTCATGTTTATCCAAGTACAAATCTGAAAGCAAATTAATCCTAAAATAAAATAGTGAGGGACCTCGTTTTAGCGCATCTGTTCAGTCTACAGCTGTACATCGGGCCGCTGGTAACGTTAACATCTATGCTAACAGCTAGCAAGCAATCGTAAGGCGGTAACGTTACAGATCTACGCGGCTGCAAAACTGTTAAGCTAGTCAGACAACAGTTTATTGCAGAAATACTCACCGATAAATATGACACGACTGTCTTCTATTGGACACAAGGCTACCTTTCTAAATTGTTATATTCTAAACGCGGCGCCATACTGCCTCAACTGCAGCCCCGCCATCTTGAAGAAAACCACAGCGGCAAACCAACTCAAGTCCCGCCTCCCAGTACCGGCGTTTTGTAAATGATCGATCAGCGGGCCAATCACAACGTCGTTTTGTCGACAGCCACTTGTATGAGTCAACCAGAGTCGTATAAAGACAGAGTCGCGTCAACGGAAGTTTAAAATGCTGGCGGGCAATTTGCATGCGTAGATATTGGTAGAAATCGGCGTTAAACAGAAAGATAGGATTGCGATTTGTGCTCATTAGTGGTCATTAAATGCATCGATTTACAATATTGAATAAGGAGACAAGACATACGTATTTAGATCTATCAATTTCAATGTCGGCGAGCACAAATTAGATCCACGAAATTAGGGGAGCGTATAATGACTAGAAGAGCTTTCATTTTGCAATTACACAAATTTTACATGCTTTTTTTGCTTGTTGTTTTTTTAAGTGCTGATTCTGATATTTTTAGCCATACTTACCCTGAGTCTGTCAGTTAGTACAGACTTGGAGCCACGAGCCTCTCTCTTTCAAAACATATATGTGATGTTACTCATATTAAAAATGGTCATTTGGATTGAACGGAGAAGAAACGACCCATTAAACAGTTCAGGATTCAACCAGAGCCTTCCAAGAATTCAACCAAACAGCATTTACTAGCTACTAGTTATAGATGTTTTTGTACTTTATAGTATGTCATATCCTAAAAGTGTTGAGGGGCAGACTACATAAGGATTATGTGCATTGCAATATCTCAATTTGCCAGTTGGGGTCACTGTTTACCAACAGTAGTAGATCAGTAACAATGTGTAGTAGCCCAGTTTTAGTTCCTAAACCACTTAACAACTTTCTGCAGGTTAGTAAGTGAGACTTATTTCCCCTTTGAAATAGCATCCCAACACCTGTATGAGTAACATGTGGATACATGGCAGAAACACAGGAAGTAGAAATAATATACAAACAGTAAGAGGAAGAACCAGTTGTCAATGAACAATTAATGAATGGAAAGACAAGTGTGAGTGTTTTGATACTTTTTTTTTTTTTTTAATCAAACAGCTGTAAAATGCATTATTCTTTTTGTTCTTTTTTTTTTAACCATGGAAGTGGTCAGAGATCCCTTGCCTGAAACAGTTTGCATTAAACATGTCTTGTAACCAACACTGAGGCTACTCTTGTGCAGTGTTAGGGCAGAACTAATTACCTGCAACAGGGTTACAGTAATCCAACATTTAAAAAGTAATGACAACTCTGAACTATTAAAATTACTGCAAATTTAAATCAGATTATACATTCTCTAGAAATATACTGATGACCCAATGATTTTATATAGCGTAAAACAGAAAATAACTTCAAATTCTAGTCCAGAAATTGTGCGTCAAGTGTATATTTAATAATAAATAATCTTTTATATGGTATTGATTGCATTTCAAAGCAGGTTACCAGTAATCCGTTATGCATTAGACATTTTGAAGCAAACCAACCCGGCTGCTTTGTGTGGAGGTAAAATATTTTCCTTTACAAAATGTTATCCGTTCTTTGGCAATCTTAAATTAGCACACATTTTCAAAAGATGCATTTCACTGATGTTAATGAGGCAGCTAGTATCAACTAAAAAGTGCAGACAAAGCTTCATTTTCACATGGCTGCTCTGGTGCAGCTTGAGGAAGGAGGAAGAAGGTGGGAGGTGACGGAAGGAAAGGTGACGGAGAAAGGCACAGAGTGGGTTTCCTCCATCATTTCTTCACACCTGCAGTTTGAACTGGAAAGAACTGGTGCTCCATTTGCTCTGGTCACAGTCGAGCATGGTGCGCTCTGTGAAGCTCACATTACCTTCTGCGTCTATCAGGATAATTGTATTGGTCCTAGATGGGCAGGGACGCGGGATACAAGCAAACAAACAGAAAGAAATGTTAAATTAACGACTGAAAATGCCAGAAGAAAACCCTGAAGAAGTGCAGATAATGCACTTTCATTTCCTCACGGTACCGTTTTGATTATTACACTGGGGATTTTTGTGGAGCCACAGTTCTGTGTTCTCTATGATCCTGCAGGTCAGTCCCCTCCGGTGAAGACAACCAGGGGAGGGGAAAGCGAGAGAGAGAGAGAGAGAGAGAGACTGACCTTGTGCCATAATGACGGCTGCGAACAAACACCGCGGAGTGAGCCTCGATCTCGGGCTTGCTGTAACCTTCACCGTGGCTCTCGTGAAGTGGATCAGGTGTGTTCCTGTTAAACAAACCCACAAAATTCCTCTTTGAGAAGCTTTATAGACTTTATCCACTGTTGTTACTTATTTCTGTCTCAAACCTAAATGAACACGCTGGTTTGCAAACTTTCTCTTAACTCGGCTCACCGACAGCCGTTTTCTGAAAATGCAGTTGAGTTTTGATACCTTTTATACATAAACAGCTACTAGAGACATTTCTCCATAAGCTTTGAGAGTTGACATACTAGATGCTCCTAATGAATGTTAAGGTCAAGTCTAATATACGCTCATCTCTTGACAAAAGCACAATTTGATATTTGAAACTCTGTTGCAGTTCTGTGCTTTCATTTCTGCAACCTGGGGCTACATTTTGCAGGATTATCCATCGTTTTGATCAGGTGTGAAGATAAATGATTCTAACATTCGCTTGTAGGGATGCATGGCTGTCAGGAGTATTGACTACATTTCTTGGGTTGGGGGCACTAACTTCCCGGAGTCTTGTTTTTTTACGTTTTGAGAACGGTATCGATTTTATATATATATATATATATATATATATATACATATATACATACATATATATACATATATATATACATATATATATACATATATATATACATATATA
>NW_022280039.1:6882095-6985889 GCF_004355925.1 Anarrhichthys ocellatus
TATATATATATATATATATATATATATATATACATACATACATACATACAGTATATCCCTCTCTCTCCTCTACATGTCAACATTCATGACACCATCGATGTCAATTAATTCATATTCAACCTATAAAACAGCTTTACATCCAACCCGAAGCCTTATTTTTAGTATTTTTTATACGATTATTCACAAACTAAAATGAATAAAATGTTTCATTGCGAGGGAATGTCTAAGTGGGTGTTCGCCACTCACAGTTCCTCATTATTGAGGACGTTGAGCAGCTCTTGCACCAGTCCATCGCAGGACAGGGACTGGTCGCTGACGACGCTGGTGAAGTGGCTTTTGCCTCGCAGCAGTTTCCTCCACGGAGCGTCCAGCAGCGAGTTACTCAAGCCATAGATTCCTGTTGAGGAGCGTTTGAAGAACACAGACACAGACACACACTCATGAGTTCTGTCAGGGAGACCTTGTGGCAGACGATACATTAATAGACACTGAGAGCGAGATCAACATGGACACATGAACGTGGCCATAGGCCGAGAGCACAGTTTCTACATCGACCATAGTAAAAACACAGACCTGGTTTTAGATGGATGGGTTCAGGGCTGCCTCTGTTTCCATAGTAACACATACTGTCTTGTTTGGCTCTACATGGGACACAGTAAGATGGAAAAGTACAGATTGCATGATTCTTTGTCATTTACAGCAACGATGATGTTCAAAGGAGTACTCCTGAGGGGATCCTGTAAAATGAGAGACGATGAACAGTGCACCTCCAACTTTCTTTGCAGTCCTGGAAAACAGGAATTAAGAAGCCCGTTTCATTTGTAGAGGCGATTCAAATGGGGAAATACGTAACAGCGAAGTCAATTGCAGCATTAAAACCCTCCTAAAAGGAACAACTGGGTAAAAAGAATGCTTCAAAATACAAATTAGCGCTGCAAACAACTACGAGTAGCACAAAACCATTTAGTTGTGGTGTTAGATCTCTTTGCTAAGTCCTCAGTTAGAGGGGATTTATTCAGTCGGAAAAATCTGTCTGACATCAAGGGCATCTGTGACGGCTTTGGTACAGGAGAGTGAATAATAAATTATGACCAAATCCTTTGAACCAGCAGCGGAATTCATTTTTGATGTCAGTTTTATGACAGCCATACCAGTGGCATTAGTCAATCTGAAATGTGGCGCAACACCGTTTCAACATCGAACTTGGAAACTTTCCCGGTGAAGAGCTGCTAGGACCGGAGCAGCATGTGCTGCTGGGATCAAACTTTATTAGTTTTAAAAGTCAAAATACAGATCGGCCTTTGGTCTCTACTATACATCAACAGTAGCAGAACATGTTTACCATAAAACCCATCGACAATGATTGTATGTCTGATGTTTGGAGATGACGCACTTATTCAATTAATTGATACGTTTATTGACAGAATCAACGCAGCAATATGATTGACTTTTCAAGCTAAAAAGGCCAATCGGCTGATTGTTCCAGCTTCTCAAATGTGACCATTTGCAGCTTTCCTTTGCTTTATATCACTGTAGATTGAATATCTTTGGGTTTTGAACTGTTGGTCAGACAAAAAGAAGCTATTTCAAGATGTCAACCTTGTGGAATTATGATAGGCATTTCATCGTGTTACTATTTTCTGAGGTTTTATAGACACACAATTGGTCAATTATCCTTGGAGCCAAAGATTTGAACCGATCTTTTAGAAAATTGCTTCAACCCAGACGACTACAGAATATGAAGGAATACATATGAAAAACATGAACTTCACCTACAAAGTGGCTTTAGTGTTTCAAGAAGCTATTTGAGATGTATTTATTTGGTTGAAATTATTACGCACACAAAACATGTACCACTTAATGTAAAGGAAGATTCCCGTATGTTTTGTTCTTTTGCTTATCAAAATGAGACTACTGAGGAATGCCTCTCGTTGTCCTCGGCCGAAGGAAGAAGTGAGGATCGTTATCTGAGACAACACAACAAATGATTAGTGCTGAACTCTGCTTGTCTACAAACAGAGGTTGTCCTTTAGTGTTTGCGCAAGCACTCCTCTGTCCAGTGTAAATGTCCCGGAGTCTTTCATATTGATTCTAAGTTTTAGGCAAACGCAGTTGACCAGTCTGAATAAACAACTGCTTTTCCTGTGTTCCTATGGTGACTGTGAAACACAGCAACACTGGCCAATGTTGACTCGGGTGACAGCAGTCACCCCTCATACATGCATGTACACAGTTGCTGCCCAGTGGGAACCAGATGGTGCTGTAACCTGAAGGAAAACTGTAGAGTCTAAAGCTTTTAACCCATTGTTATTTTTCTTCTGTGGGCAAACAAATGTCTGGAACACTAGCTTGAGTTTACTGAATACTGAACTCAACGACACCTTAAAAGCACGGTGTTTATGTCCACACTTTGCCCATGGTGGTAGCAAGTGGAGGATTTGCAGGGAGATAGCTCCATTTCTGCTATTTGATACTGGTTCGGATATAGAAAGTCACATCAGGTGTGCTGTGGGTTGATTTGGGCTGAGATGAGGGAACAGCAGGAGGTCAAGGCCACTGGGCAGAGAGAGGACGTGTGCGGGGGGGGGGGGGGGGTCAGGCTTTTTCAGATCTCTCGGTAAGAGAGGTAATCAGTATGCTGGCTGGGAGACGATCTAATGAAGAGTCCTCTATACTGAGGCTTCGGAGCAGTTTCCCCATCGCCAGCTGTGGTGGAGTTGCCTGGAGATGGTTGGATGAGCTTTCGACATGATCAGTTCAGAATGTAGATGGGCATGTTGGTGGGGGCTCCTGGGTAATGGCAGCATGTACTCCCATATCCAAACACACATGTGTGTGTGTATACCCACACGTGCAGAGACTAAAGACATGGAAATGGTGTTGGGTGCATTTTGAGCCATTCTCAGTCCGTCCACCTTTAAGTAAAATATCTGGAAAGCTATTGGATGGGTAACCATAAGATTTGGTTCAGACATCCATAGTGCCCAGAGGATGAATGACTTTGGAGATTCCCTGACTTCTCCTTTAGCACATTCACACAACTGACATTTGTAGATATAAGTAAAATGGCTCCACAACTATTGGATGGATTGCCATGAAATTTAGTATTGCTATTGACGTCCCCCTCAGGATTAATTTCAATACCTTTGGTGATGCAGTGACTTTTCATCTAGCTCTTTCATCAGATTAAAACTTTCACTTTGTCCAATACTTTGGTTTATGGCTAAATGCTTTCAAACTAAGATGTTTAGCATTATACCTGCTATGTTACACACATGTTACACACATGTCGTTGTGAGGGAGTTAGCATGCTGGTGTTAGCATTTAGCTCAAAACACCACAGAGATGCTAACAAGGCTGCTGACTCTGAGCCTTGTCACGTTAAGATACAAATTAAAAATGATAAACTCAATTAAAACTATTCATTTAAAATTAAATATATCATTTAAATTATACTGACTTTTCAAGCAGTACCCCATTTCATCAGCTACTGTTTGTGACCTTAAGGTGACAGCAGACTTGATAAATACAACAGAATACCATAATATTTGTTAATGAAATCTTATCACACATGACCTAGAAAAGTTAGCCTTCATAGGATCAGACAGACTTTCATGGGAAGATAACTGCATGAAGATGTAGTGGCATTCAGATCTGGTCCTGATGTTAAATATCTCCCCACACAAACAATTATAAGGCCAAAAGTAACATTATTTCGATTGTTGTGGCACTTTTTGGACATCTGGATTCACTCTATGAACAAGGCAGGCTATTTGAGCATCTACTGCTAATTCTATTCAGTACTAAATCATGTTCTATTATACTCAAAGAGATTAGTATTTCCCAATAAGTCATTTTAATAGTGGAAAAACAAATCTTCATAGCTCTTTAAAATGCTGAGAGTTCATCCACCCCACATACTCTGGAATGAGCATATCTGATGCTCCACTGTTTGTCTTGTTCAGTTCAAACAAGTTTCTGCCAAGAATTACAACACAGAGATATTCAATGAAATGAATAATATCTGGGCATTGACTTCAGCCTTGAGAGTATAAAGCAAAGAAGATCCCTAAAACTAAAATGTACATGTAATAGCTACACAGAGAGAAGGTTAGGACCAAATCAACCACATAGATTATTAACCAAGGCTATAATGGATTAACAAGCATCACAATTAAAAAGGAGAAACACTTAAATCATGGCCAGACTGAAATATTTATATGCCTCTCTGGGTTGTGTATTAAGTGAACACCCTTTCTCCTCATTGCATCTCAATGAGCGTGATCACACACTCTGAAAAATACAGAGTGAATACAGACAATGCTTTAAAATGGTGCCTGCCCCCCCCCCCCCCCAAAATCATGAATCATGTGCTGGTTCAAGATGAATGACAAATCCTCTAATGGTAATATAGTGCTACTCTCTATCCACCAGATGTTGTTATTGATTCGGAAAGAAACCAGATGCCTTGCTTTCATGCGAGTTGCCGGGCTCACTACAGTGGAAAACAAATAGGCTGGTAATAACGCTGTGTATTAGGAAGAGTGTCATCTCTGTCTGCAGTGAAAGCAGCGCCCGTCAAATGGGTATTTGAGGAGCGAAAAACACGGTACATACACAGCACGAGGCTCTGGTTTGACAGCTGCAGTCAAAGTGGAAGACATAAGGTATTATCAGGACATAAACGTTTCCTGGTGTCTCATGAGCGTCGGGTGGCACAATATTCTTTCATTTAAGAGGAATGCCACTGGGGCAGTGCAGGTGTAACGACAGCTCCCGGTTTTAACAAGGATATTTCAACGTCTTGTCAAAGACCAGCAGAGCAATCTAACTGCCGTTTAGTCCCATGTGAAAAGAGGAAAAAAAAGTCGTTCTCAAAGGCTGAAATAATAATAATGAGGCTGCAAATTGCTGATACTTTGTGATGTGTTTTTAAGTTTCTCTACATGGAATTCAGAGCATATCTTTTGCCTCCATAAAGGTTCTCAACAAGCGCTAACAGCGCATACAACGGCAACAGTGCTGACAGAGCCAATACACATACATACATACACGCATACATACATACATACATACAGGGGCACTCAACATGTTAAGGGTTCGGAGGGTGCTATCTTTTTTTGGCGTTTCAGAAACCAAAAATACAAGAGCAAAATAGTAAGGAGTGGACAATCTGATCTCACGTTCTCCTCATCATAGTAGGACAAACTAAGTCTACACTGCAATACAATAACAATGCTGATTCTTCATTTCTTCCACTTTTCTCTGACTTTTTGTCCGGGATGTGTAGCTTTAGCTTCAGTCTTTTAAAATGCATGTGTGTAGACAATCAAGTCCAGAACTAAGACCTCATGGTTCTCTTCTTACAACAAGTCAGTTATAAAGATTACAAGTCAGCCAGAGAGAGATTTCAACCATTAGCTCAACTATTTACTCAGCTACGGATGATTCAATCTGCCAGCGACAATCGTCATTTCTGTCACCTGTGAAAATCAAGGACCAATTGTTTCGATAAATGGAGGTAGGTGGCAATGACTAGCTGACATCATAGATTTGATTAAGTGTCTCATACAACAGAAAACCAATGTGTTCTGTCTAACCCTAAAACCAAGACTAACAAATGTGGAAGAAGGGCTGAACCAGCAGAAGAAAAGCCGCCTTGAGATGAGATCCTCCTTGTGGCCATGTTACCAGGATCCACAGATCATGAGACCAAACTCCTTTGTGGAAACCCTGATTTGTTTTTTCTTCTCACCCCCACTAGGGATACAGTGAGATAGGGGCATGTGTTGGAGCTGAATCATCAACCTCTTGCTGGCAGAAACTGAGACTTGTTTCCGTGCCAATTGTCTACAGGAGCCTCCTCCATGACAACTATCTGGGTGTGCACTAATCCCACTTTGATTTTCTCTCCTTTACCAGACCACCAAATTCAGTCAAGTCAAGAAAAGAAAAAAACCCTCATTATTTTTAATGCCGTCTAGATTTTCTTCATCTGAAACCCTGAAATATGAACCAGTTTTTTCTTTAGAAATTGAATGCTGGCTCTTTCACAGCTCAGCAGCTGAGGGTTTTCTTTCAGTTTTGCCTGCTTGGCACGCAAGAGATGAAAAAGCAGCCTTTCCGGTTTATTCCAAGGTAAGGCCAGAAGTCGGAGGAACTGATCTCAGTACTAAAGAGTCTCATGATGTTGACACATCTCTGACTCCGCCCCATCAGTTGATGGACCACACCTTTCACTCACTTGAACTCCGCTGTGAGGAGGTTGAAGCCATTGTACAAGTGGCTTTCCGCCGACACCTTCTTCAGGTAAGAGTAGCTGTCCACATCTTTGTCCGTCAGGTAGTTACACACAAGAAATCCTGCGGAGCAACAAAGGTAAAAAAACAAATAGTTCTTAAATGATGCACTCGATGAAACCAGCCTAATCTGAAGTGTAAGCAACATGCAGGATACTTCACAGGAGACTGTGGATGTGTGATGTAACAATAGGCATTTGACGAGCGGCGTGGCTGGCTCACCTCTTCCTTGTGCATCGGGATTGGGACGCCCTTCCATGTAGTTGGTGATTACGGCCAGCTTGCCCCTCTTGCTGATCCCCAGCCATGACCCGCCTTCCTTCCCACATTCAAGGTCCAGGCCTGGTAAACACAAACGCAGCTCCAATGTTCACCAGACTTCCATCTGGATGTAAAATACACTGCACGCTTTTAGTAGCCATTCAAAGTACACTCAATTGACTGTCTTGATATATAAAAAAAAGACACAAATTAGAGACAGTTTACACGGAGTACATCCTTTAATATGTCTTTTGATTGGACTACCCTCATGTCTAGCTTTAGCAGTAATTAAATAAACTCAGTCCGTTGTTTTCTTTCCACATTCCACCTCTTCAAATGACATGGAAGAAGGTGGACGGCATGTGCGCCGCACTTCCCGGTGATCAATAAAGACGGGTCCCACTTCCACTGAGAGAGCCGAATGGTCTCGCTCCTCTGGGGAGTGAATGGAAAGCTCGCCCGATCCCACTGGGAGCTATAAGCTTACTTCCCTTCTCGTCATGTTATGTCTCCTTTAGGGCCCTGCCTCCCCCCACCCCTCTAGACCTGCCGATAAGGCAGGGCCATTTATTCCTGTCACGCCGCATAAAAGCAGCCATCAATAAAGAGCCCACTACCGGAGTCCTGACCCCTCTATTACAGAGGGGAGACGGAGACTGATGAACAATGGGGGCTATCTCTGCGTTTCCTCCTTCGGGCAGAAACAAAAAAAAAAAAAAAAAAAAAAAAAAAAAAAAAAAAAAAAAAAAAAAAAGGATGATTGATTTCCCCTGCTTGGCTATAATGTGTATTGGACATCAGTCAATTAAATATAGTTTACTACGGGTCGGGATATCTCGTGACGGAGAGCAGGAGGAGAATTGGATTCTGAGGTGGAGGAGACAGATTCTTCCTTGATTATTGAAAGCCATTTAGCTTTGAATAAAACTGTAGTCAAACACGGCTAAACAGCCAACATCTGCTGCTTTGTCACAGAGTCGCAGAGCCAAGAGAGATTCTCCAACACATATTCCACTGGTCTAGAACGAAGACAAATTCTTCTTCATCGTTTAAACATATCATCTGTTGCCCGATTTGGTATCGTTTTGTATGCAGCATCCAACCTTCGGGACTTATCTGTTTAAATAAAGGCCAGATAGAGACACTTCAAAACACCACTAACTGGTATGAATTTGCTTTCGGTGTACTTTTGAAGAAGACGAACATTGAAGAAGACGAGCAAGAAGGTTTTCATTCAGTGTGCGAGGCAGTGACGCGGTGAGCTGGACTCAGATGTACAGCCTTACCGCTGAGGATCTCAGTGTTGCTCCCCCAGAAGTCTGCAGCTTTGGACGGCCGGCTGTAGAACTCATCTCGGTTTGCAGCCAAAATTAGCCTGGAGAGAGAGAGAGGGAGCGAGAGAAAGAGAAAGAGAGAGAGAGAGAGAGGTTTACAAGTTGTCCCGTTAGTTTTGTTAATTCTGTGAGTCCAATGAGGTTTTAAAGAAGGTAATCGGTAGTTTCAAGAGCAGATCCATCATCAAAGACTCATTCATGATGACTGGTCTCCGGGATTTCGTGTTACAGATTTGCTGTAACAACCAGAGTCTCTCTCTGCCTTCATAAAGGCCTCCGATGTGTCCAGGAGTCTTGCGGTATACGGTTGTATTGCAAGTGGATTGAGGACGATGCAGAGGAAACAAGAGGCCAAGGGCACAGGGAGGAGGAGGAGGTTTTGATGAGGACCAAAGAAGAGCGGATCAAAAGGAAGGTGACGGATAAAGGACACGCCAATATAAAAGTTACAGACAACTTGTCTTTATAGACAGAAAGCAAAAGAGGAACAGACCGGTTTCTGTGTACTAGCTGTGTCAGCGTAGTACAGTCAGCTTGGTGCGTTTGCTTGTTATTTCCTTTTCAGTGCATTGTAAAAATCAACTAAGACAGGGGTGGGGGATGTGGACAGAATTCATGATAATGTTAAACCCACAGAACTGTATTTGTAGTTATAGTGGGGAGAACTTACCAAAGATAACACAAGTGTCAACATTTTGGGGAAATGCATATGAAATGATGGCATTTAGAATATACTGTATTTGCTAAGAACAAGCCAATGCTTTTTTCTAAACTGCACAATAAGGAGTTAAAACTACTTAAAAGATGAAAAATGTATTCATCCGACATGACGGATGTAGACATACCATCTCATCTTGCGAAGCTGCTTGCACCTGCCTTGCGTCAGTAACCGTTCCAGGTATTTTATCAGTTTTTATTGGCTCAGCAAGGCTACAGCATCAACATTTACTGCCCCTACCACGAATGAACAGCCTGAGAAGTGTCAGCCACAGCCTGCCCGTCAGTTAGACGTTGACCTGCATTATTAATCAGGAAGTCGGTGGGTAACGGGGCCATTATGTCCATTAACAACGACACGCTGCATTGTGATTTGTGTCTCATGCAACACCAGCTATCAAGTTTCAACACGCCTTCACCAGCCGCTCACTACCGGCACAAAGCAACACATCCAGCTCATTTCACCCAGTCAGCGATTCTGAAACGATTATTCTTTTGCTCAGAGAAGAAGATCACCCATCACTATTGCACCGTGCGACTTTTGCAAACACGAATCAGCATTTTAGCAGAGAATCATGGACTTACGTATTTTATGGTGCGAAAGCATGCAAAGCACCAACACATGTGCAAGCTCGGTCGATTATACTGACTGTTCATTCGTAGAATTTGAGTTGAGATCGTTGAGATTTAAACAGTGCAGAGCAGCACTCACTGGGCAAACTACACAGGCCAGAGAAAGCAAGAAAAAGCAAATGAAACGTATTGACCTGTATAATAGCTGTATGTTCTTCCTGAGCGGACGATGCTCCCCCTCCTATTAATCTTGTGCGGGAGCTTGGATCTTGTTAAGAACAAACAGATAAACCAAACCGGCCTAATAGGGGTCGACCTCTGTGCATTAAGTGATAATGATAGCCTGTTCCCATGGCACTGTGTGAGCCACCACTGCTCCAGAAAACAAAGTGAACACACTAATGATGCCACACCAGAGAGAGCATCTGCTATCAGATCCGGAGGGGGAAAAAAAAAAAAGAATCTGTGCAAGCCGCTCTGATCACAGCTAGCCAGCTGCATCATGTTGGAGGGATGGTGGGAGGCAGAGGGGCATCAAAGCTCTTCCTGAATACCCAAACTCACATTCTTTGTCTATTCAGTAAACACGGCGGTTTGTGGGCGCGGCAGCAGCTCCTTCAGGTTTGCTGTGGAACGACATATTTAAGGATATTCATGTTTCCAATGGGATCACTCCATACTATTTTTGTGAGACCTTGACCCTTCATCTTGCATTAAAGTCATGAACATTTTCCACTGGAGCAACAATTTGCTCTGGTACCTGGTATTTTGGAAAATGCGACATTTATTGTTAGTTTTTGGTGACTATGTGACTTTTCCTCTCGAGCACTAATGATATACGTATCTTAAATGATCCCCTCGATAAACGAAAACCTGGTCATCAGGATCGTCCTCTGGTGGAACGCTGGATATCCATCCAGTGGTCGTCCGGATGCATCAGTGCAAAACCACAAATTTCAACCTCGTGGTTGCGCTAGAGGAAAAGTGACGGGATCACCAAATGTCGGTAGGATTCCTCCTCTGGGGACCATGAATCTCTCTACAAAAAATGATGTCAATCCATCCAACAACTGTTGAGATGTTTAAGTCTGGACCATAGTGGTGGAATGACCAACAGACACCGATATCCTCGGAGCCACACGTGGTTAAAATGATTAAAATGATTAAAATCTTACCGACAGGCTGCCGTGATATATATAATGAGCATATTCATGTTCCCACAGGGCGCAACCTTTCCTCTTAAGCCAGCGTTTGGGTCAAAATGTCAACTTGCTTCCAGCACACATCATCATTTTAATTGGCAGATTGCCATAAGTACCATCATAGTCCGAAGGGGATAAACACTTTTTGCTGTTTGTTTAATCACTTCTAAAGGAAGTGTTAAAATCATAAGCTTTAATCATATTACTGTGTTTGATTGTGGCACTGCTTTGAATTAATAATTAATAAATGACTGTTGAAAATGACTTTTGAAATACAGAAATCTCAGCATGTGGGTTATCATTGAGTCATTCATGCTGAACATGAACACATTTAACCCCCGGAGGTATAGTCCTGTCATTTTGTTCTGTGTAATCATTTGTTCTTAATGTAACTGAAATCTTGCCTCAAACCCAATTTAGCCGAAGTATTCTGAACATTCCTTTTGATTTGCACATCGCTGCAGAAAAAGGAAAAACTCCTTCTGCGACTAGTGGTCTATAAATAGCACTGATGTAACCACATCAGGACACAGTACGTTTCACCTTTCCCCGGGTTGAGGTCTGAGTCAGTCCTCATACCACACACCTCTGCTGTGATCTCCCGAGACAGACTCCCAGAGGGAAGGACAGAGATGGACTAAGGCCAGGCAGAGGGTTCACTCTCGAGCTTAGCGAGATTATAACGTGCTGGACTTGACATTACCATATAACTCACGACGACTGCACATAGTGCACTGGTCTGTGCCGCCCGCTGAAAGAAGTTAGCAGGGTAGGGCACGAGGAGGTCTGTAGCTGCTTGTTTATAACACTTCACTGAAGCCGTATGATGCAAACTGAGCTAAATATTGGATATCTTCTGAAAAACAGCCTCACAACATCGTTTATCAAGATGGCCCCCGATTAGTGGGTAATTCAGGATTTTAAAAAGTTTACATAAACACACTGCAGTGCACAGGTTCTTATAATGGTTGATCCTAATCTTGGTGTTGCTGCTCGACACTTTGCATTCGTGAAATTGTACATAAAGACACATTTGTCTACCGCTCTAGCAGAGAGAACTCTACAGTTAGCCATCGTCTCCGTCATGGGTTTGGAGGCAGCTCCCTTGTTTGCTCATGAACTTTCTCATAAGGATATGTGAATGTTTGCAACAATGTTTGTTAAAAAAGGCCTTAAACTGCTCACCTGTAGGCACTTTTGGATGCAGGCCGGGGGTCAAACTTGAAGAAAATGATACACATGGGTGGATGGATTGTGGGATTGATGACACAATTTCACTCAATCCTCGCCTGCCTTCAAATCAGAGTCATGTCTGACCAAGAGAAAAACAACATAAACCAAAAAGTGTTTAGTGTTGGTGTATTAGGACATGGATGACTGTAGAACTGAGACAGCGGTTGTGAAACAAGTGTTGGAAAACAGGGCTGGGTGTGTTCAAGTTTTAGCAATAATTAACTGTATGTGTCCATGGAGAATATATGTGGATGAAGAAGACTGTTTATGTCCATATCTTAAGAATGCACTCATCACGTTACTTCACTATTGATCACTTCAATACTCACACAGTGCACTTAGCTGTAGGACAACAAATGGACCCTCCAGAGTGCATGCTTTGTGTCCTCCTGTGCACGTGAACAACGTGCAGGATAGCAAGTGTTAGACTTGGCATCACAAAGGTTTATTATCATGACCTTCTTTTTGACTGTAATGACAGCAAAGGCTGCAATTACACGACTCAGCCCTGTCCACGATTCACCATGTTATTAAATGATGATACAACCGAGCTAACACTGTTTAACGTTTCAGCACAACTTGTCAACCTAAGCAATAACTAGCGAACGTTGGCATTTTTGCAGTCATTTACGTAAAGATGAACAACCAAGCAAACTTTAGCTAACGTCACCTAGCTAACCTTAGTTAAGCACGTAGGACTGCGAATAATAACTTCTACGCTAATTGTTTACCTGCTGTGTAGTGTCGGCTAGTTGTGCTCGTTACACTTGCTGTTGAAAACTGAAAGGAAGTGTACACACGAACTGCCCTCGATTTGCGTCTCCAGCCGTCTCATTAGCCACTCCAGCGGGCGTGTATATTTATTTTGAGTGCGTTGGCTTGATTACCGCCCACCCCGGCACTGCCAATGCACAAAACGAGTGTGGCTCTGAATCAAGCTGTGATTGGTCAGTTTACAAGAATAAAACCAACCACAAGCTAACAGCAAACAGTAATAATTACTTTTCCGGTTAGTTAAAAAATAAAAGCATTTGTATTATAGTAGTATTGGTGTTGCTTTGGTAAAATTGTTTAAAATGTTAGGCTAGGCTTGTTGAGACCAGAGCTAAAATGGAGCCCACCGCTTTTCTTTATTGACTTTAATTAGATACAAGGATCAACCTTTCAATACATTATGCTCCAAAGAGTTTCCTTTGACTGAAATGTACACTGACTTCAGTCCCAAGGCTGAAGAACAAGTGCAGAATGACTATAGCACCTTCAATAAGGGCCAGACACAGTAAAGAAACACCCCAAAACCACTAAATGAACATGATTACTCCAATGCTTAACATATGGCATACTACTCAGAAGGTCGTCCACTATCTTGAAATATAAAATCAAAATATCTGCTTTGCTGATTTATTCTTCACAGAAAAAAAACTATATTGTACTGTTTAAGTTTGACTCTAATTTGTGTGGATTTAAGAACTTTTACTTTGAAAAATATTAAATAGACGTTTTCTTTGTATTTGTGCTGACTTGACAATACCACAGTACCAGTAAACATAACAATAGGAGCACCGAATCTAGAGAAATAGATAACGGAACAGATAAAAAACAAGATCAAATTTAACTGATTTATATGAGTGTCTAACTGATATTCTGTGTTTTGTGGCATTTAATGAGCAAGTTAACGGAATAATGTTTTTTTCCATAAAGTATAGCATTGACTACTTACCAAATGAGAACATTTTAAGTAATAACAAGAATACATTAATAATTCTGCAGATAAATCATCAAAAAGTCAAATCACAAATTTCCTCCAGTGCTCTGCGAGTGGTGATGGGGCGGAGACACGTTGTGACCGACAGTATCCAGAGGGATGAGAGGGATAGAGGCTGCCCTGCCTTTCCATACAACACACCGTCGCAGTTACTAATGAGTGATAACGATACTCGCTTCGAATAACGTTACAAGTAACTTTTAAATCAGTTAGGATAGGCTTCTTCGTTTTTGCATGTGGCGAGCAGCAACCTGACAACTACAGTTTGAGATATCGAGGGTTTTAACGGGCTACTATCACCCTGCAGCAGACACATTGCATGCTCAACAGCGTTATTTAGCCGAGACTCGGACTACTGCACATCACACTGGAGAAAGAGTCTCCTCGCCTTCAACAATAAAGATGAACAGAAGAAACTGAGGTAGGCTATAATATAATAAATAATATCAAAAGGCTTCAGCTCTTTGCTTTCTCCATGTGGTGAATGGTTATCGTGCAACGCCAAGTTTTAGCCTGTGCCGTTGCAACTCAGACAGTAATATAATAACAATAATGTAATTACAATGTCAATCGAAATTTGAAAAATAAACCGTCTGCTTCCTTTTCGGGTGAGTGAGCAGGTGCTCGGATGAGGCATATTGATTAGGATGCACGGACCCGGTGTGTTAGAAAAAGATTTACCACGCTTTTGTTTAATAGTCGGTGTTTTTAATGTGTTACGTTGGTGGGAACTAAATTACTAGCATATTATATCAAATGCGTTGATTTAAAAAGTAAAACATATGCGGTGTATATGTTGTGTTGTTGAAAGCTCTTATCGCTAATGAATGCAGTCAAAGGCAGCGAGCGCGAGCTTCAACGAGCTGTCAATCATCTCATCCTTTTCTCGTCCATTGTTTAGTCCCTCCTGTTTGTGAGTGAGTTACCATGGAGAGTCTTCCGGTTCTCTCCTCTAATTGCCTTATTTGGAGAAAGGGAGGCAGTCAGTGGCTGGGCTGATGGTGTTGTTCTGTTAATGCTTCCGTATTCATGTCCCATGTGAGTGAATGACGGAACGCCTCAAAGCAACGACCTGAGCTCAGACCGTTACAGAACCTCAAATGGAAGTTCTCAGTGGACTTTGATTGATTTTATGCAATAATTGCCATTAACTGCGCATGTGCAATTAATTTGCATTGATCTGCATCCTGCTGTAAGGAGCTTCTGTTAAATCAGGTTTAGTGTTGCAATGTTATTGTGGCAAATCTACTTAAGGTGGAGAAGTGGCAGTAGCCAAGCAATAATTAGTAATATATATAATATATTTTTTGAAGAGACCTGGTGTGGTTTGCAGATTTAAGAAACTTAATGAGCATGTTGGTCCATATATTAGTACTCTGGTAATATAGCAGGTTTGCACCCAGTTGCTATGAAGCGCTGTGTATTGAAGATGGTGGACTTAATTGACATATTTACAGTGGTGCGTCACCAATCTTTGTGTTAGTCAGTGGTATAGCATGTCTGTGGACGGTGTTGTGTGGGGTGTATGGAACAAAAAGCTAAGCAAAAGCAGAAAAGGGGTTGCAGGTGCAGGGAGGAGACAGATTTACACTGATCACTGGGGGCTTGTGAGCACTGAGGCCAGATGTTCCAGATTTCAACGGCCTACTCACCTTCACGATACATATGTAAACCTGTAATTCACAAAGGGGAAAACATTGCTGCAAAGACCTATTTTGGATCAGTTGTGTCTTAAAGGTTTCTGTTGTAAGGTGTTGCACTGATCACATGTGGACCTGAGAATTTAGGCCATTTAGGCTCTTCAGACAAAATGAGGAATGTCAGCATGGATCAGTATATTCTAAATTCAGTCTTGGTTATGGCATGGCACCCGACATTACAGCAAGATATGTTGCAGGATCTTCCCCTCCTGAAAGACTTCATCCTTAGCATTCTGTAGGTATAAAGGTGTGAATGAGTTCATAACAGTAATATTCAAGGCCTCCCCAGAAGCTTCTTTATAAGCACATCCCCGTGCTCACAGAATACATTTTAGGCTCATTGGCAGCCAGGAAGCTTATTATGGTAACACAACATATTTGCAACTCAAACACAGAGCAGTCTCTGGACAGGGCGAGAATTTCCATACCACCTGTTACTGGGCTGAAAACAGAAGAATGCTGCGTAACCGGGGGGAAACTCAAAGACTTTCCATGAATGCTAATGTTAAAAAAAATCCTATTTCATCTGTTTGCGGCTTTAGTTATCAGACGCTTTCTTGTATGCTCACAAAACATAACAACATTGTCTTGTCTCGTATTATATTTTCTGTTTTTCCTGAGGCAATAAAGCAGAGTTGCTAAAAATTCACTACCATAATCACCAGGTAACAAGCCAATCAATTACCAACCAATAGCTGTATGTTGTTGTTGTTGGTGAATGTTAAAGATGTATCTTTTATTACCCAGCATATCTCTTTGAAATAGATTTAGTATTTTGTCCGTGGGACTAATTCTTGTATCATCACTTGAAGATGTTAAAGGTTGAACTGTAATTTTTCTAATGGACTTGACAAGACCTAAGGTCAGCTTTAATCTCACGAGTAGTTCACGCTCCGATGCACTCATTTATTAGGAAGTATGATGCCTGAAGAAGATTTCTTATTCTTAACTGTCAGCCCTGCAGCGTGTTGACAATTTGGATACAGATGTAGAAGCTGGTTACTGTCAGATCCGGCCTTTATCTCAAGTCTGTAGGAACTGACTTGCCTTGACACAATTTGAATATGATTCCGTAGTCTTTTGCTCCATCTATCGCTCCATTTTATCTATTGTCATATTGTTCAGGACTGTGGGGGGTGGGAGCCTACATGCATTGGGCGATAGGGGGTACACATCAAGTGGAATCACAGATCAGTGATTATGTTTTAGTGCTCCTGCAGAAAATAAACTAATAGTCAAAGAGCAAGCTTATGGCTGAAATGCTACTAAACCAGCTATTTTACCATACCTCTTTCATAAATGTGTCAGGCAGAAATGGATTATATGTGATACTAGTCCTTACAATGTGTGTGTATGTGAACCAAGCTGGCAAGAAAAATCTCTCAGCAAGAAGGTTGTTTTATTTGTAGAGGAGGATAACTTTCTTGGATTTTTCACAGTCCAGTGTTTCTGAAAGCTGATGAAAATATTCATGTGTCAAAACAACCAGTAACCAATGTTTGGTTTTGGTATTCTTTACATCCGAAGTAGAAAAAGAAGTCTCCGTGCAATAATTGGTTTTGCAACACAGTGTAATAACAGTTGCAATGCATTGCAATAGACTGTTGGTATATTAAGCCCAAAACATCCAGGGATTGAGTATTCACAAACATCAGTGTTCACAACAGAAATTCAGGATGAATGTTGTATTTATTACGTCCTTTAAATTAAAAATAATCCAGTAAAATATTTTAATGAAGAAAACAAGAAAAAAAAAAGTAAAAATGATATCCATCACCTCACAGATTATTGAGTTTGTATTTATTAGATTGTCTGAACAACAAGGCCAGGTGCTGATTTACCATGCCAGGAAGGTAAATACGTCTAACAGTGAAACGTCCTCCCGACTCCTTTGGCTGTTTTGTGTTTATTTTTATTTCACCCCAGCATTTGTCACTTGACCTAGCAAGCTATTTTAACCACAGCATGCACCCGGGGAATGTTCTCCCGCCTTCAGTTGTCAAGAGCCTTATTAACTGCACTACATTTTGTCTTTTTTTATTTATTTTTTAATTGGATGGAATATTTTGCTCCATAAATCAATGGTTTTAAAGCCTTAATTATATGGCCCTATATTCTTGCAGTATGCAAATTGTACAAGAACTGGGATTAAGGGACTTCAAGTGAAAAAACAACTTAAACCAAAAAGTTTGTATTCGGAGACTTACATTATATTTACATAATGTAAGTAAAGCACACCAAATATTATGTTTCATATTTATTTCCTATCACAACATAGCAATTATAAAAAGAAAAAAAGTTTGTTTAGTTTATATGTAACGGCTTATTTGAAACGTACAAGTATAATTAATAAAGTCTCTGTCCCACTGAAGTCCACATCCATAGTCAGACCCTGGACAGTAAAAGTAAATTTCATTTAAGAGCAGCTTTTGTTTATAACACTCATTGTAAATGTGCTTTTATTGTGACGACATGACAACATGTGTGCCTGTTTCTAAAGTCTTTACAATGAACTTCCACTCCTTATTGAGAGACGGTATGGATAGATGGCTGTTTTGTCTTTTTATATGAGAATTTATCATTTCAGTTAAAGACCCTGCAAATACACTCACACCCCCTAACAAGTGGAACAAAAGGGTGATAGAGCTGTCAATCAAGTGCACGGCAGTGTAAGCTACAGTGCGTCCCTCTTGGTTTTGACCATGTGCCTTTCAGTGTGAGCAATAGAGAAGAAATGACCTGTTGAAATTACCCTTTGCATGTGACCATTAATATATTACCGCTCACACTCTACATGGAGAGCCGATGTTATGTTATGAATCATGTTAGCCTTATACCTACCTCATTATTATTTCATGGTCAGTGTAGCATTTCATTACTTGGTGTGCATGGGAATTATAGAGCATGCAGCAGTATTTCAAAGAAACGGTACAGATGAAATGATATGCTTAATGCATAAAGTGGAAACCGTGTTCAAAATGTGAGCGGTATTCATTGACTGAGTTTCAAAGAGTGGTAATTATCAGCAATGCTATCATAGTGCACATGAATTATTTCAGACAGTGTTATCCCTGTGTATTTATGGAGGCTAAAACATTTGTGATTCAGAGCTCTTCTGCTGTGTTATATATCATGCATGAGCTGTGTTTTTGTGGCTTTCGTCAGCTGACCGAAGCGGTCTGATATCAAGGAGCATGGGGGGGAGCCGGCCCCGACCCGGAGTGAATGGTCCTTTTGTGGGACAGACACCTGCAGAGCTCTGCCTCCTGCTCCTGAAGCGATTAACATGCACCTCCAACCTCCCTAACCCTTCCCACTCCCAAGTCGCTCGGACACCCATCCTGGCTCTGCTGTGTTGTCCTAGCACCTGTTCTACATCGCCCATCCTGCAAAGGCTATAACTCATGTCTTTGTCTGGGCTGGACAAACACAGCAGGACTACACAACTGTGTTAGAGTTGTATTGATTGCTACTGACAAGGTAGACTGTGTGTCTTTATTTCTAGCAGGGGATTTTGAGATGATGTGTGCAAAATACCTGTATGTCTTTAATGCCAGTTTTAAAAGGTATTTCCTTTTTTCTTTCCGGTGAGCCAGTGGAAAGACAGTAAGGTCCCAAGACATGAGTTACATTCAGTCTGAACAAAAAGGAGTTCAATTAACTGGGTCCTTTTTGCTCTTTTACTGTTGTGGCAGAAAATAAGCAAACAGTATACCAGACTTCAATAAATTCTCTCTAAAAAAAGGTAAACATCTGTAAGAAAGCCACACAGGAAGCAAAAGATTGAGTCGGCAAAAGTAACTTCATCCTCAGTCTTTTAGATTTGTATTAGCTGACAACCTTTCAACGTTAGCGTGGACGTGAAAAAACGGCTTGTGGGCGGGGCAGCTAAAATGTTGTTTAAAGGAGCAGCGTGTGAGATTCAGTGGCATCTAGTGGTGAGTTTGCAGATAGCAAGCAAATACATGACCCTCCACTCTCCCCCCTCTCCAAACAGCACAGTCACAATATAATCTGTAGTATAATCAGGATTATTGACCTGTAGTCATTAAGTGTTCCTCAAAAGTTAACTTTTTCTAGTTTTCTTTTCAGTTGGACAGAAAGTTCTTCTCAATTCCAGCCTATACTGCCTTGCTCTGATCTTTTTGTTCAGTCTTCTTTTACCGTAAGTGTACTGTTTTTATTTGTCAAATATCCGTTTTACTGCAGTCGTTTTTGTACAGCCGGGACATTCATTGAATACTGATATCAAAGTCTGACTAGTGTTCGAGTTGTCATGTGTAATTTGATGTTGCTTACATGTATTTTCCTGCAGTTTCAGATTACATTACAGTTCAGAGATCCAATCGCCGGTTGCAGCTGAGTCTAATGAAGAGTGAGTGGCTGCTTGGCCTGTATAACACCATCACCAATGTTATTTGTGAGCACTCATACTGCATCTCCGATTAGATCTTATGAAGGCATTAACAATTCTCAAAATGTCACGACAGCACCATTATAGGTTGGATTCGGGTGCTGAGGTCAGGGCAGGCAGCTCTCCTCTGCCAGACCCACGATGACGCTTGTGTCAAAATTGGTTTTAAATCAGATTTTCGTGGCATCATCTCCCCACCCGATTGTCAGGACCGCGGGCTGCGTTGTTATTAGAATATCAGCTGGCCTGAGCTTTGTAACATGCTGAGTCGCTGATAATCCACTCCCCTTTCTTGCACCCTCTCTGTGTCATAGAATCTGCATCAACATAGAGCGCTGATTGAATTCCTCTTCTGAATATTCCGGAGCCCCTCCCTCCCCCTCCTCAGTGGATTGATGTTAGCTGTGTACCTTTATTTCCCCTCTGTAAAACACACACAGTCCTGTACTGAATGTTCTTGCTCAGTTTATTGTGGTGTTTATCTAATGGCTTCCACTTGAGACAGCGACCGAACAGAACAGTGAATGTTCTGTCTGTCTGTCCATACTCTGACCCCCCCCCCTTTCCTCCTCCGCTCCCAGGCTTGGGTCTTGAGGATTAACCCTGCCCTTTACATTCTGGCCGGCCATGATTATGTCCAAGGATAAGAGCTGCTTAATTGTAATCACTGGAGCTGTCCTGTGCAGCGTAAACACAGGAGCCTGGGCGAGCCACGGCCACACTCTGGAGATAAATACACAGCATTTTCTCACTAATTGACCATATCTGTAAAGGAGGTTATGTTTTGCTGTCAGTTAGCAGGAAGCTACTTATCATAACTCAATGGAATTCTATAAAGAAAAACAATTGTATCTATCTGTGGTATGGCCTATGTAATAGAAAGTGTCTTATTAACAGACAACGTGAGATGACACATCAACTCCAAGTGTACCTATTAATCACTACAGCATTTTACAAAGAGGACGTCGCAACAAATTAACTTTAATTCAGTGATTATGAGTATGACTCACTTTTGTTTCATCATTTATTGTTTTATATGATGCCTCTGGATTTCATTATTGTAAAGAAAAAGCTCTAACAAGCTCAAAACTTGTAGATTTACTGGAATCTACTTTTCTGATGCTCCTTTTTTTTGCATCCGTTGCACTCGTCCCATACTTGTCAATTGATATCGCAATTACCGAAAATCACGTGAACTGTTTTGAATTAATTGGCATATTTCATAGTTGCAAATCTTCGGCATACTGATTTGCCTGCAGCTGTTCTCGCTGATCATTTGTGGCTTCGTTCCTGTTTGACGTTTGCACTGGAGCTTGAACGTGTGAAATGAAGTTGGCACATCATTAGATGGTTCAAGGGGGGATAAGGCACTTGAACAAGCGGTAATTTCTTTGCTTTAGAAGGTAATTGCATCACAAAGAAAGGTTGGGGGGAATTTGATGAGATAGTACAACACGTAACTATTTCTCTGCAGCATCATGAGAAGGTCTTTGCCTTCCCAGACCATCTAAAAACAGTATACTGAAGTGTTGTTTTTTTTACTATTCTGATTTGAGGTGACTCTTTCCATATGGCTAATTCCTAAAGGTCTTTGAATCACTCTGTCAAATGCAGTCTTGATGGGTATTTGACTTTGTGAAAGCTGTATTTTGGTTAATTTCATGGCAAGAATATCTACGCTCAGCTGTAAAGTGGACAGCATCCATGTTGGTGACCTCAGGATTGCGTCTGCTTTCTTCTGCTGGCTTCTTTGGACTCATGGGTGGACGGTCTGCAGTGAAATGCAGTGTGGGAAAACCCTGTCCTCTTGAACTTTCTATACCGGGTGCAGGCCCAGCCCTCTGGAGAGTACAGCTTGATGTCTGTTCCACTGAAAAGGACATCTTTATGCCAGAAAACCATCCAATGAAGACTTTTAGCGTGACAAGTCAATTGAGAGAACTCTCGTATTAAAGGCAGTGTAGTGGAAGAGGTTGGCCATCTGGCATTTTAGTCGTGTCAGAGCTGAGGTCAAATCTCAGGCGACCTGTCCTTGGTACACTAGACCATCAGAGCCAATTACTGCGCTCCTAGAATCCCCCTTCAATGCACTTTGTCCCATTTTTCCACCACAGTGTTGGGATGTTAATACTAGGAGTTAAGTTGCATTGAGTTCTGTTGCTGTGATATGATTCATTCTGTTTTTATTTATGTGTATCACCCACTTTATAGAGATGAACAGTTATGAGTCCAATATTTTGGGAAATACACCTATTTACTTTCTTGCCCGGAGCTAGATGAGAAGGTTGATCCCACTCTCCACGTGTCTGTGTGGTAAATAAATATGAAGCTACAGCCAGCCAGGAGACAGTTAGCTTAGCATAAAGACTGGAAACAGGGAAACAGCAAGCACACAGCATGATCACAAGCAAAGCAGTACAGAAAGGTCACACTACAAAGCAAACACTGGTTTTGTGAAACAGTCATCAGATCACTTTTTGGCACCAGGAGAGTGATATAAAAAAAAACCTAAAATTGAAAGGAATAGTTCAACATTTATACTGTATTACGGAAACGTATGATAATGGTATCGATATTCTCACTTAACCAACTAACTAAATATCTAGATAACTTTATCTAATCTAATTGAGCAGTATAAACTTAAAATCATTTAATGTGCAATAGCCCACAGACTAATTTGCAATAATCAGCCATTCCACTCTAATCTAATTTAGATGACAAATGGAAGGCCACCCAACCTTTTCCTCTTGTTTCATTGTTTGAGCTTTAAAGATGAACATTATGAATGTTGTTGTCGCTTTGCAAAATGTAGAGGCACACAGCCCCCCCGACAGCATGGGATTCCTGAAACTGAATTTGAAAGGACACACAGAGAGGCAGCCAGCAACAGTTTTAGTCTGCAGAGAGAGAAAACCATCTTCATGGGTGTAAATGTATGCACATATATGTGAACCTCATTAGACATTTAGATACTGACGGTCTTTTCTCTGCCTGCATTGATGTTTGCTCTCCTGACACAATTAGCGATACAATTTAGTTTTCCACAGGAAGTGTAACTGTGGTTTGAAAGTTAAGAGAGAATACAATGAATTTGGGGAATTTTACTGAAAAATTACAATTACAGCTTTAAGGGTATATAATGAGATCAATGTTACAGATTTTTTTTAAATAAGTGTCTTACAATGAGAGCAATTAAAAAAGACCATTGTTTTCTCAGTAATAACTCAAATGTTCATCACTCCCTGAAACAGAGGTTCTTTTGAATTCAAGTCATGTTCATGACAGTAAAATGTCTCCTACATATTGTGAAAGTCTTGATTGTACACTTGTTTTCTGAGGAGTGTTGCATTGTAGGAATACAAAAGTACCGTACTTAAAGGAATGGTTTGACATTTCTGGCTGAGAGTTAGATGTGAAGATCTCTTGAAGTAATCAAGGAAGGCTGAGGGAAATAGACAGGACAGAATGGAAAAATTCAAATTAGAGTACCTGAGGTGGCATTTCACTTTACTTTGTTACAATTACAAATGGCATTTAGAACATCATTTTATCACTCCTTTAAATTAATTAAGACATCAGCAATTAGTTGAATTTTAATGCTTGCATACACAGTTAGTAGAAAAGGAATACACATTCTATGTGTCCATTTTCATGTTTGTCGCTCTGGCCAAGCAGCGACGTGACCGCTGACTTATGTGGCGGTGATGCGAGATGCCTCATGAAGAGGCTGTCAAGTAAAGACAGGAGAATGTTTTTCTCCCCTACTTAAGAGCTGGCAGCAAATATAAAGGGATACTGTCAGAACATGAATGTGGTGGAGAAGAAGCCAGCGTATTCATCAATGCCCGGCTTTATGTGGGGGAGAGTTTTTGATGTGCAGGGCTCGCGCTGCAGCGCTCTGCTGTTGAGGGTGAAAGCCAGGAGCTCTGCTCAGCTGGGACTGAGCGATTGTCGATGCAAGCTGTCTCTCCTGCCTCCTACAACTGAAAATTCTCCTCAGACTCGAAGAGAAATGACTAGAGCGTGGAAAGTAACTTCAGACCGTCCCATTACGAGGGATTTGGGTGATTGGAAGTGTCTTGTTTTGAGTTTATGACAGCTTAATTGGAAGCCTCTCTTAAATGCCTTTTTGGGTGCAGGGCTGGATCATTAATAAAGCATTTTTTTCCCTCTTCCTATCTCCTTATCTGTTTGAAGTGTAGATTTCTCAGATGCGGAGATCTGGGTATCATGGACGAGAACTGCAAATGAGGGTCTCTCTGCCACCCGATGTTGTGGCTGTGCTGAAATCAGTTCTGGCTGCTGTAGAGCTTTGCAGTACAGAGGGCAGTGCTGCAGTGTAGATGAGGCTCTTTCAGCCATAGAACCACATATGCGGCACTAACGTTCATGCTGCACAGACAAAGTAAAAAACTGCAGACATATCATATGTGACACCATAGGACAAATCAAGCCGACTCAGCACTACAATCCAAGAATTAGCCTGAATTCATTTACTAATAATTCTCCAACAAGTAGCGCATGGTGAAGATTTTTTGTGCCGTACTTTGAAAAGTGTGTACAAATGTAACCACTTCACATTTCCTCTGTTGTTGCCATGGTGGCTGCACTAACTTGTCATCATTAAATCTGCGGGACACCTTGTAATCCTCTTATTCTGCTAGTATCCCCACTACAAACTAGAATTCAGACAGGGCCTGGCCCAGCTGCTGCTGTGTGACCCTCTATTTGTGTAGCGGTGTAAGGTTTCGGCTTACTTTTGCTCTTCAGCAAGTTCACTGAAGTCATCCCGCGGCAGCGCTACCACAGAGCATCATGGGATCCAGCAGGCACCACCATGGCATGAAAGGATCTGGATCGATCTGCTTGAGCCAATGTGCATCTCCTTCATGCCTGTGTGGAAATCAGAGACCCAGTGATTGAGTCGTTTCCGCGGGCGCCCTCTTCCTCCATTTCAGTGGAGCTCTTTAGTGATACAGGCCCGCGGGTGGGTGCTGTTGGATGGGTGATAGGTGCTCACTGAGTAGCTCCAAGCCAGCCGCACCGAGCGGGCAGGAGGCCTCAGCTTCTGGAGGTCCATAGGGAAGGAGGAGAGAAGGAAAGAGGGAGGGAGCATGAACGGAGGAAAATAGAGAGAACACTTAGCATTACCGGAGCTCAGATTGATTTAAACATTTAGAGGTTTCGTTGAGGGTCGTGTAGTGTGTGTGTGTAGTGGGAGAGCTGACTCTGGGAAGAAAAGGGTTCACTAATAAGGATGAGAGGCAGTCAGCAGTCTCAGCCTCTGTGGTAATCGAACCTCTAACCTTGGGAGAGTTAGCGCTGTGATCTCTCTGCTGCAATGCAATGCAGTGAGTGTAAGCTTTGACTATGAATGAACTCCAGTGTGCATTGGTGTGATATCTTGATAAGTAGCACCTCTTTTTTTATGTGTGTGATCTGAGCAGGAAATCCATTTTAATGTTCTTACCTGTCATAAATTATTAAAGTCCAGTGAGGAGAAGGAATAGTTTATGGTTCAAGTTCATATTTAGGCACTTAAAATAGCCTACATGATCTATTGTTAACACAAAGATATTGCTTAGAGGAGCTTTAAAAAGATGTTACATTGGTTTACCTTCCACCACGTCGTGGCTTATAGTACTGTGAGGCCTTATGGATGAAAGTAAACCCTCGAAGAGATGTCTCACTAACACAAACATTTCAGTAAATGGTGTTATCTTTCAAGAACACTGCACTCAATTTCTTTTTGGCTGTACGGAAAAAAATCAAAGCTTAATAATAAGACTGATTCAACAGCACTTACTCATCCTCTATACACTGATATCATTACAGGGTGTCACAAACACCCTCACCACCCCATCCGCCCCTTTTTCCATCACTGAATCATGCACATTAAACAGATGCTGGCACCACGAATGACAGCGAGTAAAGGAAGGAGCTGCAATTCCCTGCCGGAGTTAGAGGGATGGAAAGGGGATGAACGCAGGATCTGATGGGATTGGATGGTAACTGATCCCTGGGTGTTGCAGACATGGCATGGCAGAGTACGAAGCCATGATATCCCACAGGGACCCAGTTAGGCCGAAGCATTCATCGAGGTGAATGATGTAACGGGCTTTGTTGAAGGATTGTGTGTGATGATTTGTTTGTTTGTGTGCGCTGACATACTGTAGGACATATGCACAAGCACCCCTAGATCCCATTGCTGCATGTCCACAACGCTGTTCTGCAATGGCTGTGGCTGAATTAATTTCAGTTTGCATCAGCATTGCTATACTCTCTCTGTTTTCATCTCTTAATGTTCTTAGCGCACTATAAGCCTGATGTAGTATCCCTATATATCTATAAGATGTAAGCAAAATGTGTTCACTTGCCTTGTCTCTCAGTGAAAGCCATCATGGATTGAATGACAAGAGACGTGTGTAACCTTAGACTTAACAACCTCTAAAGATTACACTCCTCATGGAGAATCTGCTTTCTCATATTCACTGGCTTAAATTAGATCCCTCTCACTCTGTGTTTGTGTGTTTTGAGATCGACAAACTGAGGCAGATCTGTGGTTTTAGGGATCTGTGATAGGAGGCATCTGAAATTTAAGCAAGCAATCATAATTGTAAGTTGAGGCCTCAAAATAAAACATGACCTGCAGTGTATTTAGCCTATCAGAGAGTCTAAATAATGTGAGGTGAGGGGAATGTTAGTTGTCTTTAATTATATTAAAATTGCACGAATCAATATTTTTTGTATTAACAAAGGGTTAAATGTGCGATGTGAAAAGGGCTCACTCGTACTCTGCAGTCCCCTTCATCTTTATTGAGTGTTTAATTGTCTGTCAGCTAATTGTTTTGATTTTATGGCGAGCAACTTCCTGTTTTGGTCTGTTTGCATTTATCACTTCGCCATAAACATGACTCCAAAGGAACGCTGACGTTGGTCAGAGTCAGAGTCTGATGTGTAAAAAGGACGGTGACCAAATTGTCAAACCACCAAACCATGATCCTAAAGTGTAGCCTACCGCACGCTCATGCACATTAACATGTATGCAAGCAAAACACAATGATTGCATTAGTGTAATATAACTAAAAACAAGGTATTTGTCAGTGTGCACAAGTGCAGGCTGTGACACATTGTCTGCCAGTTATTGTATATAGCTGATAGGCCATCTTGTTATTTTTTATATTGGCCTTTCCACCGTGCACGACCAAAAATGAACTCTTGCAGTGTGTGCAGAAAGCAGCATTTCCGTTGCCGGGTCCTTTACAAAGGAAGGAGTAAGCCTGGTGCAGCTATATTGCACTAATATAAAAGGTAGAGTGTCTACAGACACCCAACTTTATGCAATAACTTGCAGCAGACTTTGTCTAACAGGAGAGTTGATTTAATCAGGGAAGCTGATTTGATTTGAGGCTGCGATAAGGCTACTTTGCCCACTTTTTCAGGCCTTTCAATCACACAACTGAAAACAAATCAAACAAGCAAGAAGCATTTTCCTTCATGAATGAGAAGAGATTCAAATACGATTTTAAATAAGCTGTCACGAAATGAATTACCACTCTTTGGGACTTGATGATGGATATTAAAGGAAGTGTAAGCTATTTCTTTGGAGTGAGTGAAAAGTACTTGCAGTCCATCCATCAAATTAATGTGTGCTTTCGGATGTTGTCTCAAATAGATTTCTTTTTGGAAGAGTAACCCAGTCTTTTCAGTGTGTTTTAGATTTGCGTGACACTTTCAAGTCAAGGTCTCTAACTAAATAATAAAAAACAAAATGACAAAAGGATGAATTTAACTCTTTCTAACTTTTGCCTGCTCTCTAATAGAGATTATTCTTGACTGAGATCTTTATTCTTGACCTTTTTAAAACATTGCCAATTGAAGAGATTTAACTAAAGATTTAACTAAAGAGGAGAATTGTGATTTTCAAGCGAATGCGCCCCTGTTTGACCTTGGGGAATATGCATTTATTTAAGTTTCCAGCCCACTTCTATCACATACGTACATTTCACCCCATCAGTGTTTAACCCTCAGATGTTCTCATGCCAGCGCTGTTTATTATGCAAAAAGAATCTGAAAATAATTCAACTTTATGACATGTGATATGACCCCAATTACCTCATTCTAGCTGTGGTAGCAGTGTGGACACGTGCTGCATTGCACTGTAAGGATATCAGGATATTTGCAGAATCACAGCATGTTTCCTCTAATAAGGATTATGCTCTCCGACGCACAATATGTAAACAGCTCATCAGAAAAAACAAAAATGAGCTCTTTTGATGCACTGCTAAATCTTTGTTGTTAGTCCGTCTCTTATTGCCCTGCAGAGATTGTAGCCGGAGTACAAGATGCTGTATAGATAGAGTTAACTCTGAATTTACAGTGCAGTCAACTGTTTGAACAAGTTTGTAAGTACAGAGTAATCCTTTGCACCGTGTCTGTGTAAATTGCTTCAGGCAAGAATGGTCACGGCTTGAAATGGCCTCAAATAATCTCCTGTCTCAATATAATGTGTTTGTTAATCTGTCGCTCCCTGTCTGTACTACACTACCCACAAATAAGCAACACCGGTTGCATCAGGGGGATTTAGAATGTATATTACAGCACTGCAAATCAATTGGTTGACCGCAGGCAACGCAGTTATCTGAGTGCAGCTTGACACCAATTCCAAATGCCATACCATCTCCTTGTACGTCTCTCCCCTTTTTTTGTAACCGCTCCCGCTGGGCCTGCGATCTGCATTCAGCTGTTCGGGACAGGACATGAATATTCTGAGCAGTTCTTTTTGCATACACGGCAAGGCAAAGCAAAGCGCCCTCCAAAAACATTCTTGTCAGTCGTGGCATTTGCTAAAAGATGCCGAGAGGCAACCAGTTGTCGGAGAGCTCGCTTCTCAAAGAGATGGCCCACATTGCACACCCATGTGGCGCCTCCACCCAGGGACCCGTGTCTCTGTGTGAATGATTGACGGGTCTACAGCACTGTACCAGCAAGGCCTTTACCATGTACCATATTTGCGGTGAAAAATCGCCCCCTTCGTCCTCCCCCTTCATCTCCTCCTCCTCCTTGTTCCTTCCTAATCTGCTCTTATGGGTCTCAGCCCGTGGCGTTTTAAACCCCTTCGTCTCCAACAGCTGCTGAGGACAGGGAGGTATAGAGAGATTAAACGAGTCTTTGCAGCCCCCTGAAGGAATCCCACATGCCTCGCTGCCTCTAGCCCCTGCTAATGTCTTTGATCCACTGTGTTTTCCAAACCAGTCAAGTCCCACTGGGTGTATGGGTATCCTACACATGCCAACCTACATACAGACGTCTTCAGACATCATGAGTTGTTTAGTTAGGCAGATAAAAGGCGGAAAAGCTTTCAAACTCATGGTACTGGAGGAAAGCAGCGCATTGAGAGAGTCTTGCTTGTGCGCCATGCTAAGTTTGTCAGCCTTTTTCACTGTAGTATATGCCGCTGGTTATGGACCTATCGCTCATGGGTGTCATTATTGAGACCAATTCAATGTTGGCCATCTCTTATAGTCACGTAAAACCTCTCTGCACATAAATGCATCCAAGTTGAAACCTAACTTCCAGATGAGTGTGAAAATGAATATCAAGCTCTAATAATACCAACATAAGTCAACATCATATTTTTGCACTATGATACATTTCTAAGATCCGTTGTTAACGTATGAACATATGAAGTCTGACTAGCAGGTCATATACAATACTGCAATCTATTCTGAAGGGATGATGTTTAAGCCGCGCCATGGAACAAATGTCTCCTACATAGACACAGAGCAAAGCCTTACTAGCTGGCGCCTGATGGAAATTGAAGCAGTGCATGTGAAATCTCAGGGATGCTGTAACCCTGGTAACGTTCAGAGGGAATTTGGAGGATGGGTGATAGATTATTCTCAGTGAGCATCCACTAAGCTAATACAGTCTGTCCCTCAAGTGTGTTTAATTTTCACATTTGGTCCCCTTACAAGCCTCCCATGGCTTTTAATTTCAGTTTACCACTGCTGAAGTGAGCCTAGATAACAATATGTGGCAATTCAGTAGTCAGTGCACTGTAAATCCTCCAATATGTGTGGTGTATATTGTCATATCTTTCATTTTAGCCTCCTGATATGATGCATTTCAAATCTTTCATTTCTGAATAATGCTTATTTTGTAAGCAATGTTGTTGATAGCTTTAATTGTGCTCTTGTAGGCTACAGATCATTTTCCTCAAGTACCCCTGGATGAACCTGTGTGCTGGAAAATAGTGCTCTGCCACATGTTGCGTGGCTGAACATGTGTAACCACAAACACTACACGGTTATGCCAGGGGTATCAGTAAGGAAGCTGGCAATGCTATTGCTTTGGTTTCATATTAGGTTCAGTACCTTTTATTGCATTTTGTAAACTTTCAAAACAAAGTCTGATGTGGAACAAGCTGTCTTAGTAGTCAAAATGTACACGCTAGCAGGACAGACAGCTTTTCAAGTGACATCAACTGCAGAATCTCAGTATAGTTTAAACAAAATATTGGCTACCTGCAAAAACTTTAATCCAAGCAAATGAATATCAGTATTGGTTAAAAGCGATATAAACAAATATTTGTTGAAATATACAAAATATTTGTATATATTAGTTGTCAGTATGAATTTAAAACAATCATTACAATTTGCTTGAGTAGTGATGCTTACATGTTCTTTGAGTGGTATGTTTTTGTATGGGACACACGGCTTTGTGGTCCTGAGGATTTCCCTGTATAGAGGATTACATGGACGAAAGGCCGCCATTCATATCCTTTGAGTTGACAGGTCAAGGAACCCCTGACCTAAAGGTGCTTTCCATTATTTTGCCAGATCTCGCAAAAATACATTAGCTCTTACTAGGAGCCACTAAGCTCACCCCCATCTGCTGCTAGCAGGGGATTAATTAAAATATTCTGCATGGCCTATTGCCTTGTTATACTTTTTGTCATCTGTTTGGCGAGGATACAAAAATCTGAGCATATACATTTTGTCCCCTGAATATTCGTGTTACTAATAGGTTGCATGTATTTGTGGAGGATACAGTTTGCATTTCATTTGACTCGGGCTTGTGTAAGCAAATTAATACAGGGTGTCTAGGAAACCATTGCTGAAGGATAGTGTGATTCACAAGGGGCAGTCATTTATTATAGTTTGCCGTTATGACAGAGGCCTTATGGAAGTCAGTAACAATCAGGTTTGTATATTTGAGTACATTATGAGCTCCATGTCGTGCCTGTGTACTCTGTGCTTTGTTCCACCACGCTGTGAGGAATACAATCAGTCATCGTTATGTGCAGCAGCCATGTTCTGCCAAGACTCAGTGTAAGATTGCATTATATCCCAGCACCAGTGCATGTTTACAACTTGATGGATGTTATACAGGAGTGTGACTAGTACTCTGCATACTGCAATTCACTTTAAGGGTTAGGAATAGGCTGTCACACCAACAAATTGTTGTCAGTAGTTTACGCTAATGTTTTTTTGTACGATTCAAACAGCACAATTACAAGCAAAGCAGTAAAGAAAAGGTCACGTTACATAGAAAACTGGTTTTGGTAAACCGTCATCAGATCACTTTAGAGTTTCTGGCACCAGATGAGTGATTCATTTTAAAGGAATTGTTCGACATTTTGGGAAATAATTAAGAAATGAATTTGCTTTCTCACTGATCGATGTCACTGTCATATCTGTCCAATCAATATTAAGTTGGAGCTAGCAGCTAGTTAGCTTAGCATAAAGGCTGAGTGCATGGCAATCAGGTTGGCTCTGTCTAAAGGTAACAAATTCACCTGCCAGCACTTCTAAAGCTTACTAACAAGTTATATCTCGTTTGTTTTTAAGCTCTACAAGAAACTAGCAGAAAAGAAACAGGCTAATTGTTTGTTTCTGTTTCCAGTCAGTATGCTAAGCTAACAGGCTGCTGGCTCAAGCTTCTTCTCTCTCAAGTTATGGTATCATTAGATCATTTGGTTTAGAGCCCATTCCGACTCCTGAAAATGCCTAAAAAAATCCACTGGGCTGATATCAGCATTTTGCTGCTCTTATCAGGTGCAATAATATGGCATGTTTACACATGGTTAGATAAGCAGACGTTAAGGACATCTCCAGAGTTTGCATATCGGCTGCTTCAAAAGTACCTCCAAAGAAAACCTTCTTCCAGCCTCCGTCAGCCATGAGGCTGGAGGAATGAAACAGGAGGGCTTACAGCGATGCACACAGGAGAGAGGATTCTGGCGGATTCAATCTCAAAGCACCTCGGGGTCATGGGCATTATTCAAATGACTTCTACGGGCTAGTGATAAGAGAACTTCAAGGGTTTCCAATTAGCACAGAGCCTTTCTTTTTGAAATCTTGTGATCAGATAATGTTGCTCTTTTTGACTGCCGTCACTTGGTCAAAAAGAAGAGGATGGTCCATTTCATTTTTGTTGCACCCTCCATGGTTGTGGGTGTTCTTAAGAAAAGCGTATTGGCAGCAGATCTATAAAACAAAATGTTGTTTTTTAAATTTCTTTTATATTTAAATGACTGAGAAAATGGTCAGACCGAAGGGAGAGAAATATCCTTCCGGGAGGGGGGATGTTCTTTGAGGAGCGCAGAAACCCAATTTTACAGTGATGGAGCTCAGTATTTAGAGCCATGCATCAGAATGCAAGCGTGCAATTCTAATTTGGGCTTAATTTGATTTGGTTTGGAAGTGCCACTGCTCCCCAGTGACCGTGTTACTGAGCTGCCATATAGGCAGAGGATGCTCCCAGCCTGCTCCTGCAGACCTCACAAGAGTCGTTATCCTCTCAAGGAAATTAATTCAATTAATGGCTGATTGGTTGATTGATTTTGCAAATCTAAATAGATTAAATGTTGAGTGCATTTTTCTCTATTGTTTTTCAGCTGTTTCTTTTCTAATGGATTAAGCCCAGTGTAGGACTTGCATGCATAATTATATGCATCTCATGATTTACATTATAACATTAGCACATTATAGCATAACTGTCATGCAGGAAACTGGAGATCAGCATTAATGTGGCTGGTTTATTAACCAAAAGCATAACCATACACTAACTATTTTATATTGGGCTCCATTTGCAAATATTGTAGAAAGCGAGAACAAAAAAAATGGTGGTATTGTATGTGATAAAAGAAAGAAAATTGGCATTGATCTCAATCCATGGTTTTGCCGAATAATCCAATCCTCAGAAACAATCTTGTGTGCTGATGAGGGTGATGGGTGCTGAGTGAGGTGGAAGCATTGTATTTTAGCTGGTTTAGATATGACCGCTTGTTGATCGTAAAAATCTAGACAAAGCTCAGCTCCTTCATGAAGTTTCATTCATGAATTTTTAATAAATCCTGTTGTCATATGCCTTTTAAGTAAATGCGGTACTCGGGTTGGTCATGTGCACACATATATAGCATCATCACTGTGTTTATGTGTGCGTTTGTGTGTTTGTGTAAATGAGAGCTGCTGTCTAAGTGTTGGAGATTAATCGGTTTAGTGAAAAGAGAGTTAATTATAGCAGACTGGGACCTGCACTCAATGCCTAGATTACACACATACACACCCACACACACACACACACACATACACACACTCTCGCTCTCTTTCTCTCTCCCTCTCTCTTTCTCACACTCACTCACTTACTCACTCACTCACTGTACATATACAGAGTAATTAAATAACTAATTGAGGCCTGTAAGCCTTCTTCCGTGTAAAAGTGGAGCTACATTGTACATCAGCGTCGCTGTGCGAGTCACATCGAAACCAATAATGTCTGCCACCTGTGGGCCCCCTCTTTGTTTGTATGGCAGGATTGCAATATGCACTGAGTGAGCCATATTAAAAGCTTTGACTATATAGATTCAAAACGCCTGTTCAAACTCCAATTTAAAAGAGAGGCAACTTATGTAAGCATCATAACCAACAGAGAAAATAATGAAAACCGAAGCAAGGTGCTGAACAACTCCATCTTTCACTTGTTGTGATTATAGGATGTGATTCCTTGTGGACTGCCTTGGTAGATACTTCAGTTAGAGAATTGTTTTCTACATATGCTTGTTTAGTCTGTTATGATGGTGAGTCTGGCCTTGGAGACCCTGAGGCCATATGTGTTCCTCGCTTCTACAGCTGGACTGTGTCCTCTTGTATTGGCTAAAAAAACCTCCCCAAAAATACAGCAAGCTCCTCAATAAAACACAGTGAAGAAGTGCTGCTTGGGTGTTTGGCATTACTTTTATCTATTCCCCTGGGGCAATAATCAAGATACTTCATAAAATAATCATAAACTACAGTACAAATTATTGTAAATCCAAATGTATGTTAGCCTAGAAATGTAATAAAGAAATAAGCATACTGGGAGCCAGATTCAGTGTGAGCAAATACTCTTTTTTTTTTTCCAGTATTGGGCTACGTCTTTCTGTGTGACCTCTGTAATCCTAAAGCTGTTGACCAATCCCCAGTGTGGCTCAAAGCCCGCTCCTTCGCCCTCGGTGACAAGTCGTTTAACAACGCTGATTCTGACTGCGGCCCTCCTGTTTGCCCAGCAGCCATCGGTGTGGCCTGTCTGGAAATATCGAGGTCAGGCTAAGCCACTCGGCAGCGGTTTCTAGGGCACGACACACATCAGAACTGCGGTAGAGTTGAAATCTAGTTCAAACAGCAGCTGGGGGAGGTACGTGACGTCACCTAAGCCCCCCAAATATGAATGCTGCCACCTCCCTCCATCCCGCCCACTTCATAACCAGCGTGTCGGCACAAATGGCTCGCCCTGGTGGGGTTATTTTCTGAAACGTGCCCATCAATTGGACCTGCAGGAGGCTGCGTGCTGTTGGATAAGTGGTAAAGCTGCACTGTGGTATTGAACCCGTCACAATGCCATGTGATAGCACCTACAAGTGCAGGGAAGTGAAAAGCCAGCAGCTGGGCTGAACCCTCTTTGGGTCCACGTAGGGACAAGTTGCGTTGTGCCTCTGTGCATTAGCCACTCAGATTGTTCGCTGATTAAAGCTCCTTATGTCCCTGCACACACTTCGATCCGACTGCAGTTTTTAAATAACACAGAATCTGCTTATTTTTTCATGAGCAGGAGTTCTTACACTGTCAGCTTTTTTTATGGTAACATAAAGTGTTATGTAAGGAACTTAACTACAAAGAAATATGGTCTTCTCCCTTGATGCTATTGCCATTTTTTTATGAGAAAATGAAATGGCTTGACACTTGTAAAATGCCTAAATGTGACTACCAGCCGGAGGTGAAAATAGAGAACACACTGTGGCGTCCTCCCTCTTTTTTTTGCTGTCAGGCCTTAAGGGACAGCAGCTCACAGGTTATTATCACCCTGTGAAAGGTTACAAATCAATACTTGTCATGACAGCAAAATCCTCTTTTTTTCAAGTACTGCTCGACTATAAAATGAGAATCTCTAATCTCTTCTTTCTCCCCTCCTCCTTCAAAGATTTGGACATTATAATCTGACAGAGAGCCTCGGGGATATTTTTTCTTCTTCTTTTTGAGACAGTATGTGGATTTTTGGATTTGTGATATAACTACAGTCTTGGTACAATATAACCAGGACACTGACAAAGCAGATCTGTCTATCGGGTGTAGTGATTATCTGACAGTATCCGGGAGAGTGTGTCAGATGTGTTAACATACAGGACTAGATATAATTTTGACATCATCATTTAGGGAGGACAACCAGAATTATGAATATTGATTTTTCATTTTTCTATCGAGTAGTTTTTCCCCTTTGTATCTTTCTGTCACACTCCACATCGAGCCCCACCAGGTTGGATTAGAGCAATGATTTTAATCATCATTTATCTTTTTTTTTGTGTGGTTTCATTAAATTCATCACCTGGTCTGTAAAATGTCAGAAAATGGTGAACAATTTTACAAAATTTGGTCTTTCATTAAAAAATACAATTAACAAAATGAATGCTCCTCAAAATGAATATACATGGAAACAAGTATATATCTATCCTTTACCCAATTGCAAATATGCAGAGATTGCTATAAAATTGTAGTAAGAATGACTTTCACGTCTTCTGTGTCTGTCATCTCATGTTCATGTCCTTTAGCCCTTCCCCTCTCTTTCTCTCCACCTCCATTGTTGCCATAGCCACACTATCATCTCTGGAGGAGCCTCTGACATATGGGAGGTTGATCACGTTTAAATGACTTATCTCACTCAGATGAAATCTTGCTGCACAAGGATTTTCTTCTTAACACAGCGCAAGGATTTGCTTGCCTGTACAGTTGATAGTATGTTCCCGCCTTTGCATTTCCTTTCTATCCGTCTCACTGTAAATTCACTGAGATTCTTTTATCGTCCTCCATTTTCTCCATCTCATTTTTCAGCTCTCTCACAGTGAAGAATGTGATGTTCGGGATGGTGCTACGTCCTGGCTCATCGAGGTTAGGCGATGTGTTTTGATGTAAGGATTTATGTCGAGCTTAGCCGGCTGGCTGCAAAAAGCAGGATTGAATGACCAATACAAGGAAGAAATATTTAAAGGTTTTAAAATGCGGCTGGGATATTTTGGACATCATTTATTTTGGGCGATATTTTCCAGTTTCTTTTAATAATATTCCCATAGTAATTTCCTCTCCAGTGGAGGTGTGATGATTATAGCGTTGGTGCTCGGCTGAGAGCCAGGCCAAACTGACAGGTGTAGGAGTGTTAAGGAGAGCCTTGGACGAGTTAATTTGGATTAACCTCCTTGGCACCGAATGGGAGGCATTTTCACTGAAGGCCTTCTTCACACAGGATTCAGCCTGTGACAACAGCAGTCATTGATGGGTGGGGGGTGGGGGGGTAGTCATGGTCATGTGCCCTGCGACTGACAGGCAAACTGGGCAGGACTGACTGAATTCATCTTTACGGTACATTATCATTTATTTTGCATGCTCCCGTATTTAAGTATATAAACTCGCCTGCCAAATCGACACCCCCCCCCCACACTCAGATGTAGGACATAATCAATTGTTTTTATTTTGTGCTTTTTTGGGACTAGGCAAAGCCTCAACAGCTGCTTGTCCCTGTTCGTCCATCCACCCATAGCTGATGAGGCAGTGTGAGTGAGGCAGCCCCTGACTCACCTCGCCTGCCTCCTCTCCGATGAAATGTCCACAGTTACTTTCACCTGCATTCCTTCTGGCTGAGTGCCTGTTTGAAGTTGGTGCTGCATGGGACTGTTTATGGGCAACTATTGTAGGAGGTGTCTTCCTGAATTTGTCATTTTTTGGATCTGAGCGATACATCAGTTACTAGACTGGTTGCTGGCGCATACAAAGACAATAGCATGCAATCTAAAATAACTCTTAAGTTAAAACTGCATTAATGTATGTTTTTGGCCAACAGAACACAACATTCACATATTATCACCTCGTAAAATTGACACGGTGGATGTGTTAGCTAGAAGTTGCCTATACATCCAACAGACACTGAATAAATTAGCAATCATTTTGAGTCGTGTTTTCACCCATTTTACTAATTTAACTCCAATATTTAGTCTATTTTAACTCTGTTTTGGCCTCCAGCTTCTGAGGGGAATGTTTTGCTGTTTAGCAGCTAAATGCTCCTCTATTTTCACCAGCTAGCCGCTAGCTGTTGTCCAGTGGTGGACCGGTAGCCTACAATGTATTGGTCTTTTATTCAGCTTTTCACTTCAAGGGTGTGTTAAGACCAAATGTGAATTTATGCCAAATCAGCCTGTCAGATGAACTACTTAATTCAAATTGTCCCATGGTCTACCAGTGATTCAATGATTCATATGGCTTTGACTCAACCATCGTTGAATCTGAATGAGTTCTGAACTGCTCTGCCCACCTGCTTTTGTGTACGCTGATAAACAGCTGTACACGATCAAGACATCTGGCAGCTCAACAGGTTCAAACCCATATCCACCGTATACTATTCTTGTGAAGCAGAAATGCCCGAACATAAATGACCCTTTCATGCTGTCGTCATCTGTTTCTCCAAGGCTCAATTTGTTCTGGTATTATGTCGGGGCAACTAACAGGTTGCAAATCAGTCAACCGGCATTAGTGTTGGAAAACCATGCAAGATCTCTGCCATCTGGAGGATCTTAGTCACAAGCAGAGTTCATCGGTTGCAAACATGTGGTTGAACATTTGTCGTATTCTAAGTCAGGTATATAACAGGGGTTTATTGGGCGTTCTGTTGTTGAGCTTAGAGAGAGGGAGAGAAAAGATAGAGACCAGAGTTAAAAATAGATAAGACAACCAAGGGTAAGAAAAAGGAAAAGGTGTGTATTATGTGTAATTATAGCACGGTAAATTGGACAATATTGTTGATAAAAAAAAAAAAAATCAATGGTCATTTTTGGCGAGTTTTGGGTTTGTTAAAATATTAAAGAAATGTTGGAAATAGGATGAAACTTCTGTGTAAATGGATGATTTCAATATTGACAATGAAGCCTTGGTGACTTTAGAGATTTGAAGGGTTGATTAAAATGTCATGAAATATGAAAATGTAAAGCCCTGGAGGTTTTAGACGTGGTGGAATATTTGCAGGATGACTGTTTTGACCCCTTCCAACTTGATATTTTAACTGTTGTCTTAGCCACCAGGTTTCTCGGGGGATAACACTTTCCCTGTTGAACTTGGAACGGGCCTCTGCATATTTCTGGAAGAAAAATAAATTGGATGTATGTTTTTCTAGAAGTAATGTAGTGTCGGTCATTATATTCGTCGTAGAACGTTTACATCTAGATGATAAAAAGCAAAGCTGTTTCAGTTTGTGCTTCCAATTTTTCTACATATGAAAGAAAAAAAGATCCTTTTCACTGTATTTCATTTTGGATGATGGTAATGAAGACAAAGCAGCAGTAAACATGTCATCTACCACCAGCGATGCGTCTACCCCCTGGGCTGTGGAGGGAGAGCTGTTTTTCAAGGAACTGAACATTGTGGGAGTCGTGCAGAGTACAGTGATAGTCCTGCACATGCTTTACAATTGAAATGCCACTGAATCTCTCTCTGCGGGGGACATTTGACCTTTAAACAGAATGCCCCCTCAAGTCCAATCAGTGCATTTGTTTTGCAAAGCATTGTGCGACTTATTGTAGTGAGATTCATCACTCACCTCAGGTTGTATTACCACTTGGTCAGAGGCGTCTGAGCCTGAGTGTATGGATAAACACACAAACAAGCAATGAATGGACACCTGTACATCGTCCCTGTCTGGGTGTTAAAGTGGTGTCAACACACGTCAGGAAAATAATTGCTGCTGCATCCTCACTGCTCTCTCCCTGGATGCCTGTATTGAGAAATACTACAAACAAATAAATAAGATGTTCTGATAACAGAAATAAAATGGGACATTCCAGCAGAAGTAGTAACATGATACGACAGACAAATTACAATAAATATATTAGATTCAAACATAATGCTGCAGAGATTTTGTGTTTTTTGTTTTTCTCCTACTTAAAGTGAAGTGTATTGGTTGTCCCCCTTCTGCCTTAGTGGGTCACGTTCCCATCCATGTACCTGTCACTCATCCTGATGAGTTGTGTGCTGAGACCATGTGTAGCCAAGGGCTGACGGAACCTGTATAAATAACACTGAAGCCAACACTGAAACTGCAATAAAAAAATAAATAAATCAATGCTCCTCATATTTTTCAAGCAGGTTAGTTTTCTTCATTCTTCACTTTCAACACTGTTGTTGACATGGCTCCCTTGTGCTGTGGCCTTTGCACTTCTTCTGAACCAGCATAGTTCTGGTGTGTTTTTCTCTGTATGAAGACCAAAACCAGTTCCGTAGCCAATGCTTGATGTGTTACTCCTCTGTGCCATAGATCTCCATTGTTGTCCAAAAACAATAAACACACCAATGAGCCACACAGTTGCACTATTGTTCCTTTATTACAATGAATACACACACTGTAGTCTATTTAAATTGATCCTGCGGGTACCTAATGTACCTAAAATACTCGTTTAGCACATTTCAAATAAACCAACTTCAATTTAATACATTTGATAACAAATGAGCATTTATCAAAAACAGGTAAATGCTGTTTTCAGCATGTCACACATGTGCTACAATAACTCAATATCAAGAAATATGACTGACTTACGTCATTTATGTAACAAGCGGCTTTATTGGAAGAAACATCACACAGCAAACCAATTATAATGTTGTATGTTGGCTTAATAGGGACATTTACCCTAATGAACTGTGGAAGTTCCATGGTGATAACTATTAGTTAAATACCTTATTCATCTGTAGTTTCTTGCAAATATATAATTTTACAACACATATTTTTTGAAGGTCGTCTTCTCAAAATTAGTTTTTTTGTCATACTCTGAGCCAGACATCTCAGCTTCAGTAGCAAGTACATACAGCAAACTTTCCAATTTCATTCCTGTCTATACTCTACGTAGGTGTTTGTTGATATATCATTCATAGCCTATCATATTTTATTCATAAAAAACATGGCCAAAATATATGTTTTTTTAAGGGCTGTTGGCAGTATTTTCTTATAGAGTGAGGCAAAGAGAAATCCAAAATTCCCGCTGCACAAACCTTTGTTTCCAACATGTTGATAAAATGAAACTTTTTCCAGTTTTAAGATTCTGGAAATATATGCAAATTAGAAATGAGCTAATCAGATTTAGTGAGATAATAGATAATTTGCACATTTAATCAAAACGTTTCAGAACACTTGTATAACAGAAGAATAACTGTTTTAATATAAGTAATGAACTGGGGAAGATTCATGACGATATCTGTTAGTTAAATGTTTACCCTATTCACCTGTGTCTCCCCTTAATCCACCACTGAAAATAGTCCTCAACAAGAGTACTGTTTAGAGGGCGTCCGTGACCTGTTTGTTAAGATTTACGTCCTCAGTTGGAACGAATGGGGTGACTAAACAGTTTATATATATATACACAGTGTCACCTTGTTACAAGGCAATGAATAACATTCAGCTACACTTCTATGCGGGTTGTGAGAGTTGTCAACAAAAAGTGCACCTGTAATTACACATGCTGTAATGCTTTCTCTGGATGTGTTGTTGTAACTGCTCCTATAGAGGTATTGTGGGTATCGAGTGTGTATTTGCATGTATCCGTGTGTGTTTGCGGATGAGTGAATGACGAGCGAGCTAGTGAATGGGAAAATGAGTGAAAAAGCAAGTGCCTGAGCGAGGGACTTGGTTGAGTGTGTGAATGAGTGTGTGAGTGAGTGATTCATTATTATTGATGCAGTGTGTTTTCTCTCGGTGTTGCTGTCAGTGTTGCTGCAATGTGGTTGATGTTGTCTCGCAGCCAAAGGTCTGCAATCTGGTATAATAGAGCATGTTGTTGCAGTAACCGGTGCAACAGCCTGAGTAGCTGCTGCTCTCAGCCTCACTACACAATGCAGTGATCTCTGCTCACACTCCTCTCTTCTGAGAGACGCTCTGGGAGATCTTCGCCATGGATGAAGGGGCAGGAGGTGCACCAACCAGGGCAGAGCGTCGTTCCGTCACCTGACTCCTGCGACTCTAATGGGGGAGTTTATACAGCCTTCCTGACACTGGTGGAGGGAAAATGCTTCATTTCTGCTCGATATGCAAAGCTGTCTGGTAAAGTGCCAAACTGTATTTCAGTATCTTTTGGGTGAACACAGCATATCATCAGTCTTGGGCGTTTCTTCTTTTTCCCATTTAAATGCACTCTACTGTTATTTTAGGCATCATAACAGAGCTGTATTTTATATTATTATCTGTTCATATATAATTTGATACAGTAGTATTACGTATATATTTCTACAGGGTCACAGCATGTATCCTTGATCTATTGTTTAAAGACTTTTTGGGGACATTTTCGCCTTTTTATTGTACAGTACAGATGCAGACAGGAAATGGGGGAGGAGGCGGTCCTTGGCTGAGATAGGACCAGCGACATTGTGGTTATGTGGCATGTGCTGTGTAACCAATTAGCTACCATGGCTCTCTAAATTATCTTAATTCTTAATTTTGAAATGCAAGTTTTCGTGTTTCCATTACATTTGAATTACGCTCACAGTTTATTGCAGTCAGTTAACGTCATTTAACATCTTTACGATCTTTTTTCTCCAACTACTTATTCCATTGGGCCTTTGTTGTTTGTTGACCATTATTCCAAACAGAATGGAAAGTATAATTTGAAAGCTAGAAATTTCAGTGTTTGTTGACCCAGCAACAATTTCAGCCGGTTACAGATATATTCTGGTCAATTCGTGCACCACGACAATAAAATCACAGTTAGTTTCATAAGAACTTCGGAAAGCATTTTGACACAGAATGTTTATATGATTTATATTGGAAGCAAATTGTGGAGGCATCTCTTACTGGTCAATATGAAAGTGAGGAATGATTACACAGCAAACAAGACCTTTTTCAATGTATATATATGCGCACCTGATTAACAGACTTGAAAAATTGTGAACCTATCCTTTACGTATCCCATTCTTTCTTATGTCTGCTTGCGACTCAGTGTTGAACGTTTCAAAGGTCTGGTGCCCATGATTGTGCCACCCATGCATTGATGGGCTGCCATGTTGCAGAATTTAGCTCTCAGTTGTAAGGCTTTTTAGGTATTTATCTAATAGTAAAATTGACACCGCAATAGACACAATATTGTACCCGTAGGTCTGTATTATGGAGCGTAATGTGGAATTACTTTCTTTGTGTAGTCTCTGAACTCAAATTCTGATCTGAGATAAATTGCAAGAATGGCACTTCATTGTTCAATGATCAGTTTAAAAAAGCACATGCAGCACCACTGGTCTTTTGAAATAACACTGAAGTAGTAGCTGTAGTCATATTCCAGCTTTCTAGGTCTTCACTCTCTGAAATCCACTGATGTGCTTTTTCCATTAAAAAAAACAGCACATTTTCTCTGAAAACCACATCTTGACCAGCTTTGACATGGTAATGAATGTTTGAGAGATGGGGATCTTATATATTCCTTTCATCCTCTCACGTCTTTGCTGGATCACACATCACAGCACGTTGGGTGTGATCAGGGGGAAGACCTCTGAGTCGCTGGGAGGATTCACATCCAGCCTCCCTCCAGATCTACATGCTCCCTACATCTCTAGAGGTCTCTGTGGTGCAGAGGAGAAGCCAGCCGGCTTTGAGATATGAGCTGCAGCCTCCTCTGGCCCTTTTTAAAGCTCGGTCATTGTACACACAGACCCATTTGTTTGGCCCTGCTCTATGAAAAATATATCACCAGTCTAGTGCTGTGTGTTTTCACCTTGTTTTTTATGGTTTGTGTCCTCAGCATGGGGCAGCGCAGCGAGGACAGAGCTTAGAAAAACACTCCCTTTCCTTGCGCTATATTGAACTTGGCATACGAAAGCACAGAATTTGAAGCTGGAGATACTAAAGCCGAGTGTGGTGGGGGTTAAGAGCATATTCCACAAGAATAAATGCCTCACATTCCAAGCGAGGAAAATATGTGGTACTGCACTGAGAAATGCTCATTTTCCATGCTGCAGGAGTCACGTTTGATGACTCTGCGACATTAGCAAGATAAGCTGACTAATTAGTGTTTAACACCTGAGCTCCAACGTTCCGTTTCTTCCAGCCACGATGCAGCAGCAGAAGAAGAAATCTGCCAGTGTGTTGAATGTTTTCACACCCATAGAGGGCAGCTGTGCTCTCCACATTCTCCCCTCTCGGACTAATAGAGTAACATGCACAGAGAGAGGGACAGATAACAAGTTGTAGAGGTGCTGTGTTTTTCTGTGACTGGCCTGGCAAGCTCAGAAAATGTCCATTTCTTCCATGTTGTTTATGGCTTCAACCTATTGGAGCGTGTGTGTGTGTGTGTGTGTGTGTGTGTGTGTGTGTGTGTGTGAAGCAGCATGCAAGTCCCTAATGAAGTCAGGCATCTGCCAGAGATGATACACAAGCTTGTGTTGATGCTGAACTCTCTTATACCCACTTTGTGTCACCCTCTGTCTCCCCACATCTAAATCGTTCTCACTTAAAAGCTTTTTAAAAGCCATCAACATGGCGAGGCTTGCAATGCCGAAGCGCAACCATTGATTACCACTTGCCTTAAATGACTCGGGGTAGTGAATCATAAGAACAGTGAATGGTTGGTCCCTGACACTGAGGCATTCAATGCAAGCTCCTTGCAGAGCGTGGCAACAGCTCAGCTGTTGTTCTCTGGCAACACAGTTGGTTCAGGAAAAAGGACTCTTGTAGATGTAATATGTTTTAGTCAAGCAGCCGAGGAAGAGAAAGAGAGAGACAGAGCGTAAGCTGGCATGAAATCAGCCCTCTATAGCTGTAGTCCGGGTCCTTGCACACACTGGATTGTAATAAACTAAACAATTTCACATTAACACTCAAGGCCCTCCATTAATGGGCACAGCTTTGGCCAGCAGACGATATTACTTACACACACATGTGCGCGCACACTCTTAGTGCCCACTGTCTCTCCACTGACTGTTTAATTCCGCGGCTGATAATTATAACTGTTATCTGTTGCCTCTGAAAAATTATCGAGCTTGTCAGCACCCATTAATTTACTCTGTGTCATAAATTAAGTGGAGCGGGCTGTGTTTTATCCCCGTCTTGCTGGAGTAAATGGAGGCAGTTTTTCCAGAGGCTAAGTCTGCTTTACTGTACTCTACGTCACACATGACAGACTTTCGTTCTGCTTCTCCGTTGTTTAAAAGCCTGGAGAAAATGAGTCGGAGATAAATTAGCCACAGTCAAATGTGTGCGCATCTCCAAACTGGAATGAGGATGTGTCATCTAATCTGAGCGTTGGAGCTGTGGGTTTACATGCAAATAAATAAACTGTTCCCTTGTTAACCACATATAAAGCGCAAGAACAAGACCTATAACTGTCTGTTTTATGATCTATGTCCCGGATATTGTTTACTATGATCAACTCATTCTGCCATGTGTTGTTGTCCAAAACCTAAGCTGCAGGAAGCATTCATTAGCAACCAATCTCCTGCTGAATGCCGTCGCTACATGTCCTGCATACCTGTTGCTGCAACATGATGAATTGTGTTCCTCAAATCAGCCATTGAACAGCAGGAGAACCATGTGGCTACCAGCAGGAAAGAAAAAACATGATTTATAGGGTCCTATTGCGTAATGTACTCAGACACCGCGTTGTGCGTCCATCCACATCCGTCTCTGACAATAGCTGTCAATCAAAAATATAATGCTGACTTCCATGTACATGCTGAGTGCCTCTGGTTGGGAGGGGACAACAATCCTGACCTTTTGAAACCTCAAAAATGCCCAAATTGTTTCGCGTTTACAGTGTCTAGCTCAGGGTTTCGCACATCAGGACAGCTCAACGTACATGTCTGAGATTACTTGCTGTGCCACCTCCAACATGGCGGTCAGTCAACCATACAGCACCCATTGAGTTAATAGAAATCCAGAGACCTGCTCGTTACCATTTTAGCAGGATTAAGACTTATAGTGAGTGTAACAACTTATCCCATTCTCCCAAACTGTGTGGGTCTCATCTCATTGTACTATTTAGAAACTAGACTGATAGATTAGCTTATTGCAGCTATATTTGTGTCAGTGTATATGTCAACCCGGTCTCACTCCCAACTCTTCAATTACCGACGGTTGTTCAGTTTCCTCTGTGTTTGACACTGATGCACAGGGATTCCAACTCACTCCATGTCTGCCTGCAAACCAAGTTTCTTTCGGGATAATGATCAAGTTGAAGTTAAAGCCGAGATAATTTAGAAACAGTTGGTCAACCAGAGAGCATTGGCAAGTACGTCTCTCAGATGTACATCCTAATAGAAATCCCATTCACTTTAGAGTAGAGTTTTTGGGGTTTATTAAAGTGAACATCTACGTGGATAATTTTGGTGTATAAACAACCACAACCCTTGTTTCAATAGAGAAGGAGAGCGTTGATGCTGTTTGACAGCAGCACAGACAGCCTGCCACAAAACTCCCTCACGAGGGAGAAGCCAGAGATGTGGAAGTCCACTACTGCCTCTCAAATCCACTTCCATTATCCCTCTTTATGTACTTTATGTATTCCTTCTCTCCTTTTCCCCCACCATTGTTTCCTTTTCTATCTTTTTCCCTCTACTCCTGTCTCCATCACTATACCCTCCCTTCCCACCTCCTCTTATTTCCCATCCCCTCTTCTGGAAGCCTACAAAGGCCATTTAAATTGGTTGTAACTTGTGTGACTGATGACACCAACAAAACTGAAAGTCAAAATATTAATTTTTCCGCCTCCAAACAGACACGAGTGTCACATCCTGGCTGTTGTGGCGAGATGCTGGGCTGTTAGCGGCATAGTGACTGGAATAAGCATGTCTAAGTGTGCGTGCGCATGCTGGTGTGGTCCCGTATCCAAACTTGTGAAGCTCATTATCTGAGCAATGCTATGATTTCTGCTGCGAGACATCATCTACCACACATTACTCTACATTTCGGTCCGCTTTGCTACTCGGCAAAGGAAGGCATTGTTGAAGACTAAAACTTCACAGCTCACTTTGAGCAGCTTGGCCCATTTTCCGTCTACCTCTGCCATCTTCCTGTTCCTGCTTTCTTATTGACTCCTCTTTGTGTTTCCTTCTCGACAGCGCTCGGCCGGTTCTCTGCCACAAACTAATAAAAGCCCAAATCCCATTATTATATCATTTGATGAGCAGAGCAGCCTCAGTCAGTTTATCCACCTGCTGCAGTACAGAGCTGATATGATTTGGCACTATGTGGTTTGTTTACCTTTATGTAATAGTTTGGGCTATTTATGCAGCTTCAACTTTGGAAGCTGCCACTATGAATACCAATCTGTGTTGCTTTGCAGCACCGCTGCCTCTGCATGGGTATTTACCGCTCCTGGATGGGTCCCAGACTCAGATATATGGCTGAAGGCTTAAATAGATGTCAGAAAGGTCTGCACTTGCACTTCTATTGGGAGAATTCAATATGGTGTAAGTTTGTTGGGTGTGAAAAAAGAGGTGAGGTGAAGTGGAGCCGATGATATAAATGGACCGAAATGCTCTGAATCTGCAAAATATTTGGGACATGATACGGCGTTGCTGCCCCTTTTTGTGCAATTTAAATATCCAACTTGCCTGCCTCTCTTTTGTGACATTATGGATTTTGCAAGGGAAGTCAATAAGGAATAATGGCTTTTACCTGAGTTCAGCTCATCTTTGCACTAATAATTTGTAAATATAAGTATTTGACTCAAGACTATCACGGATGCTGCGTCCGAGTGTTTCCAATTCCAAATTCCAATCAGCAGGGGTGACATTGCAATTAAATATTGAATCTTAAAAGTAGGAAGCCAGACAGCCTGGGAGCAAAACGAGGGTTGGGTGTGAGTGTGAGAATGAGTGTGTGTGTGTGTGTGTGTGTGTGTGTGTGTGTGTGCGTGTGTGAGTGTAAAAACACAAGGACAATGCAGTTGATTTTTGTTTGCATTTTTAAGTGGCACAGATAGAGGGTCAGTGCGGGAAAGAGATTCAATGGAGCATTAAATCTGACTAAATGGATTTACATTCTGTCATAGTGCTCCAGTTTTCATAACAGTGTTGAATCATCATTTCCATTTCTCTAATTTTTTTCCATCTTTTGTCTCAGGCAGCAGACTTGGCAACTATTGTTTGACACATTGCCTGTGTCAGAGAAAGCTGTGTTTGTGTGTGTGAGTGTGTGTGTGTGTGTGTGTGTGTGTGTGTGGGAGAGTTGCGACGGCTAATCCATAAACTATAATAGGAGACTGCGGCTTTTAATGCCATATCAAGTGGAAGTGTCCAAAAGTGGAAGTGTCCACATCTCTCTTTGCCTGTGTCCATTTTACATCCGATTGGAGGTTAAATGGAAAACACAACAGTACTTTTCATTTGACTGCTGTCGGATTGATTCTAAATAAGTAAAAGCATTCATTTGGGCAATCATGCATTTTTTGTTTGTATCATGTGTTGGGATTTGTGAGGCTTTCGAGTCAGGAGATGATTCTTAAAAAACTATGTTAATTTATGAACGGTAAAATGAAATGAGTGTTTCGAGGATTTTCAGCAACTGCAGCAATAGGCTTTTTATTAATCCGTGCGCAGAGGATAAATGAATATTTTATGTCTGAGGAAGGAGCAGGAGACAATAGGTCACAAAGTCAAACGTAGACGTACCTGTATTAAATCTGTTCTATTGTTGAAAGATTGGATCCACTGTCTACAGAGAGTCATTTTTACATCGAACGGAATCACGGCCGAAACTTTTTAACTTCAAAACCATTGAATCCAGCCTTTGAGGCACTTTCACTAGTTTCCATTATGCCTCAGCTGAATTATTTTTTAGGAAAATCAATTCCATCAAGGTGAGTTTTGGAAGAGGTGCTTTAGTATTAACATTCACAAGAATATCAATCAGCCAGCTACTGTGAGTGGGTGAAAAGACGAGGGAACAAAAGTTCTGATGGTTTTTCTGTCTCCCCAGAGGGGCTTTAATTCTGGTTGTTTCTCCTCACGGAAATCCAGTAAGACCCCTCCTCACTATTCCTTGATCAACATCAGCAGTGAACTCATGGGACCTCTGATCAACCACGTAAGGTCACCGAGTCACTGACAAAAGACTCTGGCTAAAGTGTTTGTTTCTTAGCAGCAAAGGTCCAGTAGCCTTCAGATAAATGACGGTATGAAGTTGTGCAGCCTCGCAAATATTGCAACCTGAAATTATTAGTCCAACATTTTAGTGAGATGAAAAGGTAAATATTCTCTTGTCCATGTGTTAAAAATGAAGGTATAGAGCCAGGAGAGTGTTTGCTTAGCTTAGCTAAAACTCTAGACACGGGCAAAAAGAGCTAGCCCTCTGAAACCCCCGAACTTATTGATTGTACGCTTTAGTTTTTGTACGAAACAGGATAATGTGTTGTGTGAACTGATTTTGTTACTGTTGGTCAGAACAATGATAGCTTAATGCTTAGCTAAGCTAAGCTAAGCTAAGCTAAGCTGCAGACAACAACAATCCACTAAAATACACATATTTTCCCAAAATGTGGAATGTTTGCTTTCATACTGTCATATCATCAAAATAACAGAACTTAAGTACACTATAGTTAAGCTTGAGCTAAAAATGAAAGGTGATAAATCCCAGAGAATTAACAAAGTTAATTTATTTACAAATTGTGGCCTGGATTTAGTCGTTAGCCCTCTAACACATGTGCATGTGGGAAGGAGAGCCTTCTGGACAGAATCACATCTGTCAACTCCCTCCCTACTGTCTGTGTGTGTGAGGAGTGCCGCCATTGATAAAGAAGCCAGATCTCCGGGCAAATGACTTCCACGCTACGTCATCTGTCAGTATCAATTAACCTCCAGCCGCTAAGTCTGAAGAGGTCTGAAGCCAAGCTCTGCCGAAGCCAGGAGCCGCAGACAGTGAAGATAATCAGGGGAGGTGTTGCTGAAAGGCCAGAGAAGAAGACATGCTGCGGGTTTGAATCCTGTGGCACATGGGAATATCAGTGCCGTGAATGTGGAAGATGAAAGGCGTTCTGTCTAGTAATCCGTGGTGTCTTTTTATTTGGCCTGTAAAGTCACACAGTTTAAAAATGGCCACTGACTGTGTGTTATTTGCTAGTCTCCACCACCACCACTAGTGTTCCTATGGTAACAGAGAATGTACCCCCTGGCACTTCCAAATAGTGTTTATGTTTTAGCTCTGCCACTGATGTGCCGGGTGGATCTGGATCGGACATTTCTACAATTAAACGAGCTACAGCTATGAAACTAAAGGATGTGCAGCGTGAAGAAATGACTTCAAGTCAATTGACAGGGATGTTGTCTTTTGGTGTGAGTGCAAATCTGATTTACAATACATTTTCATGAATCTCGGACACTCAGTTTTTAAGATCCGTCAAGATTGTTTTAATGGAACATTAACTTTTCTCTTTTCACTCAACTGACTATACAATCTGGGACACACAGATCATTTTGTAGTCTGTTATCAGTGACGGGAGGATCGCCACTGGGCCAATCTCCCAAAGACTGGGCCAAAATATGGTCCTGCCGGCCTGCCTTCCCTCTTCCCCTCCTCATATATTATCTTCACCCAAGCCTCTGTTCCCAGCAGGTGATCAGACACATGTACAGAATGTGTGGGGGTTGCACTGTGTCTATGAACAGTACTTAACACACTGAACTTACAGGTATTTGTGCAATTTATTTTCATTTTCTACTGATTAAAGTATTTGTTCTTCTAGAAATTGTAGTTGTAATTCATTACATCACTCATTATTGGAATAAAAATTATAAAACCATTTGTTACTCTCCTCCAACATCACATACTACACCCTTCCACAGCATCATAACTCAGAGCTGAAAGGATGTTACGTTAGTCGATCTAAACTGTGTTTTGCAGTAATGTCTTTATTGGCCGGTGTTGGTCCAGCGCACTCTGACTACTGAATCAAATTCCTGCCTCTTCTGTGTGGTGTTTTGTTCCCGTTTGTCTTAACCTGTCTTCCAGTTTCTGTTTCTTTCTCAAAGACACTGTACGCATTAGAACAAAGTCTTAAGTTCTCTGTCAGACGAGCAGGGGCTGCCTGGAAGTTTCTGCCTGGTCGCCTTCCAAGTGCCCACTAGACTGTAACCAAGGCTCGGGCTTGGGAGTGGAGACTGTGTGTATGTGTGTGGTGGGGAGGCAGGCTCCTCCGACCCCTCAGAGCTCCATCTGGACTGTGTGTGTGTGTGGGGGGGGGGGGGCTGTCATTTAGGAGTGCAGGGCCTGAGCGGGGGAGCAAATTGCTTTTTAATCGATCATATTCCCAGTAAAAGCCACTCCCAGCAGCCACTTGCCTACTTTCCATTCTATTTATGGGAGCTGCCTGCCCCTGTCTTGTGTGTGTGTGTGTGTGTGTATGTGTGTGTGTGTGTGTGAGGGAGGGAGAGGGAGAGACAGCAAAAAGAGAAAGTTAGGGTGAGTTTTGTTGACCGCTTCACGTCAGTAAAAGCCGAATCATGTTTTCCACTCTTCTTTTAAGTCGAGCCTTGTTCGAGGATGTATTTTTGCTCATTAAAATCAGAAAACTACAAGGACCTTGCAATACTCATGTGGTTATAGATGACATGAAGGCTGATAGCAAGCTGTTCCTTTGTATCTGCATAAGGCAGTGCTTCCAGGGCAATGAAACATGAGCATCAGACACTGCTCTATTAACAACACAAGGAAAAACCTCCCCACCATTAGACACTGCAGAGCTACAGTCAAACATGTCATGTGCTTTCATAGAAGCCCAACAATGCTGTAATGTGATCGTTTTCCCAGCTCCACTTTCTTGCATCTATTTTCAGTCTGATGGCCAGTGTCTGACACTAACAAGTGCTACTGTGAAGAGTGCATGGGTAAGAAATTATGACTCAGCCCAACGCTGCCGCTGATTGTTGGATCCATTTTCTAAGATGCCGTTGTTTCCAACTAATCTGGCCCTTGGGGCTCTTGAAAAGGAAGTTTAAGTCTGTATTTGCTTGCTCTGTAGAACAATTTCTTTGTCCTTTTCATAAAGCACTGAATCACTCCCTTTGTAAAAACAAAAAACAAACCTTTGACACTAATGGGTGTCACATAAAACGATCTTGCAGAATGAGCAATACCAATGAATAAGGCCATCGCTTACAAGCACCCCTGTCACTTTACCTTTGCAGGCCTCCCAGGATTTGTAAAACCGCTGAAAATTATTTTTTTAGGTGTGCTTCTCTTTCTCTGCAGTAAATGTATGGCTGTTTAATCTGACTTTGTAGAAGTTGCAAAGACAGGACCTAAATGATAGGATACAACAGTTATGAAATCTCTTCCAATTGTTTTGAACCTTAATGAAGAAAACGACTGCACCAATTTCATGAAAAAATACCTGCTGCCAATAAAACGGAAAAATTGTGAAACAATTTCTTTATATGGTGTCAAAGTGACGGAGATTGCCGAGGATTTCTTCTTTTGCTTGTGTTTTCTGTAGTTGCAGTGCGTGTTGAGCTCTCGGGGTTGCTGTTGTATTTCACTTCATTGTTATGGATGTCTGCAACATCTGCTGTGGATTCAATCTAACTCTGGCCTTGGTCGTGAAGAGAGACAGAGAGAGAGGAAGGAAGGATGGAGAGGTATGTCAGGTACCCAGCTGGAGGTCCTGCATCCTCTCTGTCAGTATCTTGTCGTGGTCTCGGCCCCTGACCAAACAGGACATGAGCCTCGCTGCCTCATGCTGCTGTCTGGCTCTGCTGCTGTCCTCATGTACCACTCAGCGCTTTTATTCAAGCAGTTCTTTGTTCTTTACTGCTCATCGTCCCATGCTGGGTGTATATTCTTCCATAACGATTCTTTATTTTTAAATCTGATGGCTTCAATTAAATACTATCAACCTCTGATATACTGGAGCTTCTTCTTTAACCACAGCTGGTCAGCATGTTGGTGTTATTATTAGTACAACATGTCTGACGTGTGTTTTTAGACGTTTAACATCTGCCGGGAAAGTAGTTAGTTAATAATATTTCAAGCGCCCATTTGAAATATTATGATATCTGTAGATTAGTAAAAAAGTAAAGTTCAAACTGGCAGAAATGGCCATTTATTGGTTTATATTCATTGCCTAAGTGCTACCTTTAAAATAATATGATGCAGAAGTAAATGTAAGATATAAATGTGTCTAATCTTAAGATGTAACAAACAGAACAGGCAGAAATAAACTATTCGTATGAGAGTGGTATCACTTGTATGAGAGTTGGTATCAATCTTCTCATCCTTCTCTCGACACGAAAACAAATAAGCATATTTCCCAAAATGTCCCAACATTTCCTTTTATTACTTATATTTACCGGGGTGACATCGTTTTCTAAAATGTATTCTCTCTGTTTTTCAGGTGTAGCATCTTAAGTGTTGTGGCTCTGCTGTGAGTGATAAATGTCAGCCGGTCCTGATATTTGTATGGGTCTTTATCCTCGACCGAAGGTGAGTTCGTCCTCTTGTGTGTGGTGTGTTCTGGTTCACTGTTACCAGTGGATTTATTGAACTGCTGCTACACTAACTACTTTATTCTCAAACACAAATATCATCTGCAATAGTCCCTAGAAAGCTGTAAAAGACAAGCACATTAAGAGTCATAATAATGGATTACAGTCACAACATGTGGTTTAATGACAACTTTGGTGTCATGTTTTATAGTGTGGTACATTCATTGGTGAATTTCTACATTTTTGAGATGTAGTTGATTTCTAGCTTGGATTATCTGAGTTGCTATTACCTGTTTTGGCACGATGGATCCCTGTCTGCCATAGAGAATGCAGTGAATCAGTTGGTTCCTTGTGCTGCCCTACTTAACAACCAGATTAAAGACAGTGTGTAGGATTTGGTGGCATCTAGTGGTGTGGACACAGATTGCAACCGAATGAATAGCCCCCTGTAGTAACGCTGCCTGCCTGGCAGCCATCTTCAGAGGCCCTCCATACCCTAATATCTACTTTAAGAGCAACAGAAGTCAGATGGTTGCTCACTGTTTGGCCTTCTGCGGTTCACATGACCGCAGTTTCACAAGTGTGTCGGAGAACTACGGTGGCCTTCAGGTAACCTAAAAACATGAAAAGCATGAAACATGGCAGTGCAACATGGCGGGCTCCGTGGAAGAGCACCTGTTTCTATGTAGATATGACGGGCGCATTCTAAGCTTCAGGTGAATACACACTAATGACAACATAGCTATGAATTTTATATTCCATTTCTGCTAATAGATCCCAAGAAATGCTACACACTGGTCCCTTTTAAAGCAAAAGACACAATCTCCACCATTCGATTGCATATTCAGATTTCTTACAGCGAAGTAAATGCTGTATGCGCCCAAGATCTGTTCAACAACTTCCCTGGGTTGCCCTTACTTTCACTGTCTTCCAAAGTACTGATGCTCTTCTTTCAAAGAGGAAAAGTTTGGTTGCCACCTGACAAACAATTCGAGCCTTGATGTTGGTTGCCCGGGAGCTGTAAACTGAAGTTGAACCTATTTGTGGAAGCTCTGTTTCCAAAAAAAAGAAAAAAAAGTTCAGCAAAACAGTTGAGCCTTTTCTTTGGTCACTTTGACAAGAGGACTCTCTTTAGCCTTTGATTTACAAGAACGCTGAGTCGCTACATTATGTTGTTCCTTTTTACTACTGAGGTTAATCTTGTGTCTGGCAGCTAAAGCCGGTCATTTACGTAGTTTGGCTGACAAAAAAGTGGATCCCAACTCCAGGTCGTGTTTTGTTTCTGCCTCGGTTTTGTACTGTTTGTTTGATGGGACTGAGCTACCGCGCTGGCTGTTCTCGAGGGAGCAGTACATCACCAGAGCTGCATCTACGCACCTCTACCAGGAGTTACGGCCTGGCCTCGGATGAGATAACAGCTTTAAGATTTGACATGAGGGGTGGATTTAAAGACCTGCAAAAGAATTCCTACAAAATAGTGAAGACAGCCAGGCTCTGACATGTAGTTATTGAAAAGCACTGGTAGGGGAGATTAACCCAACTCCACCACCTCCCTCGGGCTGTGATTCTCCCCCGGATGGTGCCTTCCCTGATATTCCTCTGAGAGGCAGGGCTGCTGGGACAGAACCACACTCCCATTTGCTATCAAATGCTGCCTCACTGCCTGTTAGCATTTTAAAGTTCAGTACAGCTAAAAGCACAAATGTTGTTAGTTTGCTTATGATCTCATAATTGTTTTTCTACCTCTCCAAAGCCCTAAAGACCCTGCCTTTAGGATTAACCAAGGTGGGAATAAGTGGCCATCTGTGGATGACTGTAAGAGGGGTCAAATCACGGACACGCGCGCAATTGCTCCTTAAGCAGCCTACTGTTCAACCAGGTGTCATTCCATGGATGATGCTGGAGAACTTTTTGAATTAAAGCCTTGTCAAATTATTTATCAAAGCATTTGTTATTCCTTTCTGGAGACCTGCTGAGAGCTCTCGTTACATGACTTACTTTGCAAAGTAAGGTTGTGATTGCAGAACCTAATTATTTGAATATGACTCCATCTTACTCAGGTGAGTAATGTTTAGTAACATCTTCTATTTTACTCTCTGAACGATCAAGCAGAGCAATCCCTTTCTTATGTCCATATTATATCTACTTTTTCATAGTTATAAAATAAGTAATATTGCTCATTGTGACCTTTTAAGCTCTTGTTAAGAGCTGCTGTTTGTATGTGAGTGTTGTTTGTTTCATCACAGTTCTAAGGGATCTTACCCAGGGGGATTATTCTCTTTAAATACCATGTTCAGTGTGCCCTTTCTCAGGAAAACGTCCGCAGCGGCCCTTCAGTTCTATATAATGTTGACATCCGGGATTAACAGGTTTAGCTTGAAACCCGTACCAAGTAAATGCTAGTCAGAAAAAGTCGAGTGCACCAACATAAGCACAGTGCGGTGTTCCGTCCACATTCCCCACAAGTTTTTCCCTGAATCCTTGGCCTTCCAAAATGACATTGGTTTAATTAACTCTCTGGAGCTTCAATAAGAAATGGACATTTTAATAGAATGGAAATGCATATTAATTGACTGGCAAGGGGCCAATTATAGTTGACTGTCACTGTGAATGCATGCGTTGTGATTAAACTCTCATCTTCTCAGGTTTAATGTAGTTAAACTTCAAAATATAAAATATACAAATAAAATAATTTAAAATATAGGAAAGCAACTTGTTAAGTATCATGGATGAATATAGTTCAGATTTTTATTTTGCAAATTTGTTGTACATTTAAAAAAAATGTAATATGGCATTAAAAAAGTCACTACTAACTAACAGCAAGGCAAAAATACGCAAAATTCGACCAAACTTCTATCGTCTTCTCATGTGGAGTCGGCCTGTAATTTGTTAGCCATCTGTGAGTTTGTGCCACTAACCGGTTAATCAGCTTACATTTTGATAATGTGTTCATCGCACTGAATTAAAAGTGGCAGTAAGTACAAAATTACCCACACCTTCATCTTGTCCAGGAGACCACCCAGCTGGGCTCTGAGAGACGGACCTTCAGTTAGTAGCCACAGGAACTGAAAGTCAGCCAGCACAAACCCCAGCGCCACGAGTCTAACCTTTGTAAGGGCATCAACAGAAAGTTTGCTGATCCGGCGGGGCGTCCGGCCCGTCAGATCAGACCCCTGGTGCTGTGGTTTGTACTGGCCAAACTTGAGCGATGACTCTCCAGGTGCAAGTGGTATTACAAGACAGGACGGGCTGGAGCCAGCTGGTCGTCTCTGACATAACATCAACACTGTAACCTCTTCACTTTCTGTTGATAATGTCAGTTCATTTTTTAAATGTTTTGAACATATATTACATATTGTACCTTTAACTAGTCAGTTTTGGATTCATCAAGTCAAGTTATACCTGTAGATAATATTGAGCAGAACAATGTGATGCTAACAGTAGCTTGCCAAACCTTCAGTTCCCGCTGGGGTCACCCTTGCTTATCTTTACTTTTTCTTATAAAAGTAATCACAGAATGACGTACACAAAGTTGGCTCAGCTCTGTCCTGCTCTTCAGCTGAAAGGAAACAAAACTTGTTCCATAAAGTTTTGAAGAGACTTTTCCTGAGAGTGGTGTTGAATGTGCAGAGGAGGACTTTTAATAAGGCAGCTTCAGCCAGGAGTCGCACAGACCGTCTCCAAGGGCCAACAGGCCCATAGCCATGAACCACCAGCTTTCTCACTAATGCTCTACTTTATTCTCTTTCCCTCTGTGTTTTTCTCTCTCTCACGGACACCTTTGATGATCTCCCGTTTTGCTTTGTGTTTTTTAAGAGGTACCACTGGCCCGCAGCCCAGTGATCCGCATTGGCCTGTTTTCAAAATAATTAAGATAGATGAGAATCTATTAAAGCTAATCATGCTCTTTGATTCGATTTTATTTTGGTCCCCTTCCTGCCTATTTCACATTACATTTTTTTTAACATGATAAATAAGAACCATTCCACAAAATAATTGCTACCAAGTGACATTTAGACCATGTCACCTTTTGAAATAACTTCTTGTCATCCAGTCTCTCAACTTGATAAAGTCTTTAGATATTGTTTATCACTCATTTTGATTTATTAAGTGTAAGAATGAGCCGGAGGCCGCTGTTTATCATTTTAAGCACTATTAATGAGCACTATTAAAATGACTTTAATAAGTTAATGTACAACAAGTGAGAAGAGCTTTTTTTACGACTGGATCTGGCATGGTGAATTGGTTGAGACAGCGGGTAAAATGGGTTTGCAGCCGTGCAGTTAACTCTAGTCCACAGTCGAATTTGCAATCTTTTAAGGAAATTACAGGTTGTAATGATAAAGCCTTCACGTTTCCTGGCTATATTTACCACGGTAATGAGTCTAACGCGACTTGTAACATGCCATTTCCAACATTTTATCTGTGGAAAAGCACCTACAGTGCAAAAGAGGTTTTAAGCCTCCTTAGAAGATGTTTGACCTCATAAAAAATGAGAGTGGAGCTGTAGGTGTGGCTGGTGTAAAGCTAATATTTGCAGAAGCTTCAGACATGGATGTGGTCCGGTTCACTTAAGTAAGTCTCAACCAAGGTTCCTATTTGCCACACAGTCAACCTGCCACTTTGAATAAACTCCCTTTCTGTCACTGGCACCACATTAGTTGGACTATAGAAATGCTTTGGGACCAAATGGCCCTTTCAGTGGAATTATATTGTGTAGCATTGAGGCATATGTTTACAGCTGCTCTCAGTAATAATTACATCCTCCAGAGTTGTGGAGAGAGACTGTGCATTAAGCTCTAAGGGGCCTTGCTTTGTGGGAGACAATGATGGGTGTTTCTATTCAAATGCTCCCAAATTATGGTGCGACCCCAGGAGGACCGCTGTCTTTAGTTTGTGACATCGCCACACTTTCTTTGACTGTGTTGCAGCTCTTGTCTTGTAGTATTGGCATGGAGAGTTGGAGAGATTGTTAGTCTGGTGGCAGAAAAGATCACCGTCCAACCCGACTGTGTTTCTAATTTATTCTTCCTTCAGGGCTTTCTTCAGGCAGCAATAATAATAAAACGGAGCAAATAAATTGGTCATGAATACAGATATGGAAAATGGGTTGCAGTGAAAATAATCCAGCTATAATTTTGCAACAGATCAAGAGCATTAAAAGTCTGCTACAGTATTGTGAGCTGTGCGCACATGTAGGGGGTCAAAAACAACAGTTGTTTTTGTGCATGTCAAGTAGGAAGTGGAAAATATCAATAAATAAACCTTCCTGTTAGCTCAGACTGCACAATTAACTATTAGCATACACCTATATTTCAATAAGACGATGGATAGCGGTTTTATATGACGCAGTCCATACCAATAATGCATGCTTATGACTGTTTAAAGAAGATTGCAAAGTTATGTCAGACAAGGCTGTGGTGACATGTGTTAACTTGACATGTGGGTGTCAGCTGATGGAGGTGGCAGACTGAGGGCTTTGGATGGAAAATGAGTCACATTGAGAAAAATCACAAAGAGGTGTGCAGAGTCTCTTTAATGATCAAGTGTGATCTAACTATATGTTCTGTCTGAACTAACTATAAAGCAAGAGATCTCTGTCCGTCTGTCTGTCTGTGAGTATGTCCTGAATTGAATAATATCTAAACAATATTTATTGTCAGAATTTAAATTTAACTCGATGAATTATAAATAATACATACTCTAATAATAAATAAATGTTCTCTCATTTAAAATAAAATACATAACAGAAAGCTTTAGAAAAATGTATTGAACTGCTTTGTCTTGCAGCATTAAATTCATTAAATTCAGGTGTGAAGTGATGTCAGTGAAAAAAGCCAAGATGTCCATGGTATTCTCATCTTCTAAAAAGAGAGAATTGATGGGAGGTAGTGCAGCATTGCCCTTGCTGTGGTGTTGTGAGACTGTATTTGGATGCGTGGCGGTGAAGCGGCAGAGAACCAGCGAGCGTGACTAATCTGGGATTCTGCTGTGTGGTGTGTACGGCTGGCCGTCCTTCATGCCTTGCGCCTGCCTGATGGGGGCCGCACACCCACTGCCTCACACGCCAATAGTGGGAGGCTACGGTACAATTTGGAGGTAGCATTATAGATCGCACTGCATTATCACCACATATAGTGTAGTTTAGACTTTCATTAAGGGGTCCAGCAGGTCGTCTAGAAAGTTTGAGGTGCTTTTAGTGACACTACACTTATATTTGCATCCACTTGTATTTTTCGTTTCTTCTTTATAGTTTGTACAAAGTAATGAAAATGCATCTGCTATTCTGCTTTGGTTGCTGTAACTAATGTGTTTGCACATGATTAGGGTATATCTGTCTTTGTGCTTGTGTCTCCATGTCCTCACATAGGACATTTTTAGGCATTTTCAGCTGGGTGCTGCTTTGGGGGTGGTCAGAGAGGGACAGCAAGGTTGTCCCTCTCAAAGCAGGCTAAGGGATCACAGTTTACTGCCACTGTAGCAATTCTTAGGTGCACTTTTTTGGCTTGACCAGATGCTCCACAAAACACATTTGCCAGTTTTCGTAGGTTGTTGGCAAGCTGGTGAGGGATTGTGTTGAACCTGTTTGTCTGTGATGCCCTCCAGGTGAGTCCGTTATGCACAAAAGTATAATTTAAAGATTTTTGTAAGAATATTTGAGATTATTCATTTTAAAAATGTATGTTTTAATGTGCCATCCGTTAGATTCATTATACCAAGTCTGTAACCCCTTTTGACTGCACAGCCTCCACTTTATATGAATTCACTATTATAGTACAGCCCTACAGAGACCTGCTAATTCTGTTTTAATGTCGCAGTTTTCATTTTGACTGTCATTACAGCAATGACAAAAATGATGAATGAGCACTCTGAACACAAATCCTCGCCTTCTTATGTGCCAAAGGAGAGAAATTGGGAACGTACAGTGTCTCTGTATTAATAGGATTGCTTTGTTCTTATTCAGCTACAATGAGAGAAATTCAAGTTGTCTTCTTCTGATTGCCTCCCCACTGGCTTGAGCTCCTCCATGTTTTACACCAGTGTGGGACTAATACAATCATTGCTTGTATGTGAAAGGGAAAAGAAACCCAATTCAATCCAACTGAATCAAAACTTTTGGCACAAACTGTTATTGTTGCCAGAGACAATTCGTAGTGCACAGAGAAACAACAGACAGGTAACAAAGATCCAAGGCTCATTTCAAATCCAGGATGACCTGGTTTATGCATTTCATCTTCTGCCTTTAAAACATTTTGTTTGTACTTTCTTATTTTGTTAACATATAGGTTATGATAAACAATATTTAATATTATTAGCATAAAACAGTTTGTGCAAACCCACCATCAGAAGCTATAAACTACACCATATAAAATTCACCATATAGGGAAACAGCATTGAGCTAACTTAAATGGCATTGAGACATCTTTTAATGCCAATTCTCAAATATGTTTCACTATATTATATAACATGGTGAAACATACATATGGCAGCATTCATTGGAGTTTTGTTTCTGGCCACCTGATGAATGTAAGTCTCATATTTTCTCCCCTTTTTACTTCATTTTGGTCAGAAAAATAATCTGTAATCGCAAAGGTGCGGGTCATAAAACCAAAACAATGAGTAGGAAGATGTGGACCTGAGGGAAACTGATCTGATCTGCTGAGTGTGATGATGATTCTCTTGTCACTACGATTGACATCCTTAAGTCGTTTAATCCATTGAGAATATAAAACGTATCTCAACTTTAGCTGTAGATTACAACTTTATATCCATCATATTAGGGGGATCAAACAGAGTGACTGCAGTACTTGATGAATTATTTAATGAAATGCCATTTTTTTCTTCGATATCAGTCAGTCACCCGCTTAATTAAGTGTATGAATTCTCAAAGTAAACACGCGGGTGTCTGTAGAAAAGGAAAACGTGTGAAAGAGTTTGTTGCTTTTTCTTGGTCTCTTTTAAAACTTCTACGAGGACGCCTACAGCTCCATATGTTTCTATTTTTCACTGTTTCTTAGAAGACGGAACAGCTGATTGAAGCCGGGACAGAATAACTCTCTCTGTGCTAACCCTGTCCACGTCGTGCTCCAGATACAGCCAGCGACCTTAATGCTTCTTGTTATTCTACATGTGAAATCTATATCACAGCTGAACACTGTGTGCTTTCATCTCTCATACAGGCCTGAGTGTGTGTGTCCGTGTGTTATAAATGTACTTTTATCGTGGGTATAATTAGCTAGTACAGTATGTCTGCTCAAGCATGTACACTGTATTTAAATGTGTGAATATGCAGTGTGTGTTGGGTATCATTTGTTTCTTTTGATATATATGTGCTTTCAAATGTGTGTGTGTTTGTGAGAAGGAGAGAAAAGGGGAAGGGGAAGGAAGGGAGTTCAGCCTGCTGTTCTCTGGCTGCAGAAACACTGTACTGGAATGTTAATTGGTATGACTGGTCTGCCTCACAGATAACACACAAGGCCGCTTTTAATAATCCAAAGATCAGGATGTCCCACTGTCCCGCCCTGCTGACACATGAGAGAGGAAGAGGGTGTGTGTGGATGAGCATGGATGTCTGTTGGAATCCCTCCTTCTCCTTTCCCGCCTCTCGCCCAAGCATCTTGTTGCCTCATAACAAATAGAAAAACAGAAATATTGCAGAGCGTGAGGTGGTTCACGGGGAGACTCAAAGCGCATGTATTATTAAGACTGGAGCGTCGCGGTTTTGAAGTTATGCTAATGAGAAGCCTTTTGGTGCAACAAATCTAACCGTCACTTGAATCATTTCTCTGCCCATCCCTCCTCTTCTCCCCCTTTCTCATCTGTTCTTTTTCTTCTCCGTCTCATATCCGTTCAAGGGCGCAGCGTTGGCATGAAACCCTGCACATGCTGTTTAAGGGAGGTGACGGTAGATTAGACTACCGCTATAGAAAGTCAACACAGACCCCTGACTGGAGGCTTCTCCTCCCACATGCAGCCTATAATAAAGAGCTCATTTTTATTTTCACCTCCTCCTCTTTGACATTTTTCATTTTTTCATACAGAAAGCATTAAATAAATAGAGATGTTTGGATGCTCTGTATGTATGCACACACACATAACCACTCACAATCCTCCCATTGCTCTGGAACGGAACAGATTCCCAGCATCTAACTCCAAAAATAAACAAATGATGAATCTTTATGATTCTGAGTGGTATATAATACTGGTAACATCGTGGCAGAAGAATTTGCATCTATGTGATGTTGCATGTGTGGTCGTGTGTATTAATATTTAACCAATAACCCAGTAGACACCAAGTAGCGACTCTGATATTGTGAAGTGAAGCACACTGAGAATTGCAACACATTACAAGTATTCACTGTATGTACCCCAGACTTTTATTACACTTAAACGCTTCAGGATGATGCAACTACTACTACTGAATTATTCATAAATACTTCTGTTTGAATCGAACAACCGCGTCATATATATTTGATCAGAAAAGGTTGATGTTGACTGCCTGAAAGTTCTACAAAACAGCAGGTAGCCAGTGCAGGGATGCCAGGATCCATGAAATACTGCATAGTCGTATCTCTGTGTTCTAGTTAAAACCCTGGAGACAGAGAATGAATTGTAAAGAGGACAGATCATTTTTTACAGATGCCAGAGAGCAGGGAGTCCCAAGAGTCGCTAATAGGTGAGCCGGTTTCAGGTTTTTCGTAGAGTGAAAAGGTCTAATCTTTTAAATGTTTCTAATACCCATTGTACCTTTAGATTTGATGTGTTTGTTCTGTCTGAAGCTGCAGTCAGTGATGACACCCTGAGTCTTCTGATGTGTGGTTACAGATAACTAGGGTTGCATCCAAATGTAGCACAAATTGTAACCCAATTTTCAGAAAATCTGCAAAAGAAAATGGGAATTTGAACATGTTTCCATTCACTGCTGTTATGCTAGTATTAGGCATTGGTCTATCGAGATAAACAGTGGGAGGCGCTAATTCTCCAATCAGGTGCCATTACACCACTGCAGAAGAAGAGATGATATTAATTAAAAGAGTGCCAGCTAAATTTTAAAAGCAAAAATCATGATACAATTGTGAAGTTTATGTTTTTCATATACGTCGAGGAAGGTTACAGTCTCCTCATAGTTCCACACAGATCTGATGGTTTTCATCTCTTCAGAGGAGCAGAAGCGTTATTGGACATTTAAGTTATATGCTTCATGCATGTCATGGTGCATTTGTTTCTGTTTCCATTGCACTTGGTTACATTTAGATTTTATTGATACATCAATTAAGACAATTTGTGGATACGAAATTTGCATGGTCTGGACCTATTAGCATCTCTGTTTTATTGTAGGATATTCTTAGAGATCCACTTGTGGAGACAATGGTGTACACGGTCACAGCTTAAAATAAAAACAGTTTTCATACAATCCTACATAGTGTGTAATGTGCACAGGAACAAACGTACCAATCACCCCCCACATACAGCCAGATTCCTGGGCTTCAATAGTAAGTCTGTAGTCTAGTCATGGTGGTTCCTATATCATTACACTTCACACTGTGTAACTCTCCCCACACCCAGAGGCAGAATGCAAGGAGTTGAAATAACAACAAAATAAATTGTGTTTGGATTCTGCAACCTTCCAGTGCTTCCAGTGTCAATAAGCTTTCCCACATTAGATTTGGTGAGCTCCACAAGTTGTTCTGAAGCACCGTCACTGACTGCTCTTATTGATTTATGTGAAAGATGGCCAGGGATTATACTGTTGTAAACACAGTGTAAACCTGAGGAATGGATGAGGCGGGCCTCGATTGTAAGTCACAACTAAAAATAGCTGGTGCTTGTTCACAGATGCCGAGGGGCATTTTGTGTGTTTGTGTGTACTTATTTGTTCATTCAGTGTTATTTTATCCTACTTTATCTTTGTGAGACCAATATGCAATATTAATTGTAATTTACTTCAACTTGTCTTAAATTGCTGCTAAACTCAATTTGAAGAATTCTCCTGTCCCACGATGAGACAGCTGAATGCAGTTTATGACGCGTTCCCACAAAGCTGATCATAAAATTCTTTGGAAAGCTATTGAGGGCAAAGTCCATAAGTATCGCATTTTTAAACCCTCTTTAAAATTATATTGCTTTTTACCCATTCCAGATGTCCATAAAACAGAGGGATATATAGAACGTTGTTGTTGTCGTTGTCTTCATTTATTTTAGGGGTAGTATTTAGTTTCAGGTTAAAGGAATATTGCTTATGTGAGTGTGAGCTGAAAAGACGGATGCCACTCACCTGTTCATATGTTAAGTATAGGGCAGACGGCTAGCTTAGTTTAGCAAAAAGACTGGAAACATGGGAAAAGAGCTAGCCGGGATCAGTCCAAAGTAGGAGTGTGTTCATTGTTAATCAATAGTGTTACAATAATTAGTGAGTGTTAGAGATGCTGGTAGGTGGATTTTGTTACCCTTGGACAGAGCACCAAGCTGCCCCCCCCTGTATCCAATCTGTGTCAAGTGCTAAGCTAAGCTAACCGGCTGCTGGCTGACATTGTTATGGCGGCATCAGTTACCGCAAGGACATGAAGGTACATTAGTCAATCTGCATGTAAATATACAGGTGTGTGAGTGTGTGTTTGTGCAATGTGAAATTGGCAGTTCTTTGTCACCCTCTCATAGCTGTAATTGTAGAGAATAGAGAGGGAGCCCCCCTCAAGTACATGAACTCTGATTTCAACAAGCTCAACACGGAGGTGACCTGCAGAAATATCCTCAATTATGTAGTGGAAACAACACAACAATGCAGATGAAGTGCACTTTATACAGAAGGGCATATGAGTCGAGAATGACTTTCACACTGTCATGATGATGTATCACGTGACTCCCTGCAGTTTGGCTACACACCTTGAAATATTAGATGTAGATGTATTCTTTTGTATTAATGTATTTACTTATTTACATGATAGGAACTGACCAATACAAGCATAGCTTTACTAAGCAGCGCCACTGTTGCAGTCAGTTGGTTAAGTGCTTCAATGAAGGATATCTTAACAGATACAGAGGGAGGTGAGAGTATTTTTAGTTTATTCCCCCCCCCTGATAAATTCTTCAGTTATTTTCTGCTGTCTGAGACAGACAAGGGAGGATGAAAATGTCAAACCGTGATGTTTTCCAGGCAGGAGCTGATTTTGTTTGATTGCTGACTGGTGACAATTTCTCCCTTCACTGACTCCCAGTATGGGCCCACAGTGAGACCTCCGGGCTCCAGAGAGACCACACATGGAGGTGGAAAGGGGAGGTTGATTCTCTGCCTTACAGTCATTGATCTCTGTCATCCTTTTCAGGTCGCGTGTAGGCTGTTGGTTTCATCCCCCCTGGCTACAGTCATGTCAGACCACCAGTTTAAGACCTAAACACACTGACAAGAAAATGTAATCCAAATGGTTGTAATACACATGCACCAGCAGTCAAGTTAGAGCTATGATGACAACATTTTCAGACCAACTGCTATAGTACATCCAATGCCTGACAAAATTACATCATAACAGTCATATTACGGGATGAAATAATCCAAAATACATTGATGCAACATTGTATAAGCTGTTTTTGAATAAAATGTAAAGTTGCGGTGCAACACCAGATTACAACACACAGAGAGGTAGAGTGACTTCAATCTCTGTTCAGGACGCTGCTATATTGTCGCTCTAAATTTTGAATTCAGCACCTTTAGGACCCGATTACACCGAGACGCATCGCAACAGGCGCAACCGCTTCAAAAACGCACCTTGGCAAAGCGAGTCGGGCAAAGCAGATGATGCAACCGGGCGATCAAATGTCATAAGAAGTTACCAAATCTTTAAAATACATTCTCAGTTAAACAAATAGCTCAGTGATTATCTTTCATTGATTAGCTTGTACGTATGCTCAAACTCTGTATGGCTTCGCTAACGTTAGCTGCAGTAGCCAAACGGTAGAAAACTGTGCATTTCTGCAGATTTATGTTCTGCTTGTTGGCCAAATAGTTTGATAAATTGCTGGTATTACCTCCCTTACTTTTGAGGGCTTTATTGCATTTGATACAACGAGAGTTCTCAGCATCTACTGGAGTAAAATGTAGCCACACTTTAGATCTTTTTCTTCTCTCTGCCATGATGTGCGTCTCCCGCTGTACTGAGCCAGATTCGGTGTGTGTGTGTCAGAGTAAAGCACGACTACGCCACTGACAGACGGACACAGAGACAGAGAGAGGAGGTTTACAACGCGGTCTTTTTATGCGGAGATCTCACTCTGTAACTTCTAAAGTAGGGGGGGGGGGGGCATCCCTATTGATGACGTCAGGGTTATTTTCTCAGACTTGACAAAGGTCATTTAGAGCCACCAAAGGCATTATAAAACTGTTATCACAGGCCGAGTAGTACTGCCAATGACGAGTAATGTGATCTTATGTGGACAACAAAGGAACTAACACAGACAACCAGTGTTCTGATGCATCGTATCCATTTCAGTGGTATTATCCAATATATGTAGAAAGGCCAGATGATTTCTTTTCCCCACAGTCAGATGATTTAGAAAAGTTAAAGTGCAGGAATGGCTGCTGTGAGTTAAATAGAGTAAATGAGACTCAGGTTCTCTGACTAAAAGACCCCTCTCTCATTCTCTCTCCTCATCTTTTCTCTGAATAAGGGAAGTGAAGCCGGGCCAGGGTTGACCACTCCTTCTGTTCCTCCTCACCTTCATTGTCCTCCCTTTATTCCCTCGTTAAACTCCACTGACAGCATCACCGCTCACATAGATCCCCCCTCTGTTCTCCTCGTCCCTAAAGACCGGGAGTGTGGCCACTGAACAACCGGGTCGTCAAAAGAAGAGGAAACAAAGTTCGGAAGTATTAGTGTTACTTCCCCTCATCTCCAGGGATACAAAGGGAGAATCAATAGTTTTTCATTAACCTGTCTTCCTCCCTGTATACGAGTAGGTATGGCCTCCGGTGCCACAGTAAATGCTTATAGTGGTGGGGGGGGATGGATGTGATACAGTTCACATCCGTCCAAACGTACATATTTTTACCTGAATCTATCTCTCTCTCTCTAGCTTTTTCCCGCTCTACCAATTCAAACTCACTTTCATTGAGAAGTGGCGAACCAAACCGGTTTAGCTCATTTTAATTTTCAACCAAATTTTATGCATTCCAACCATACTGAGATCATGAATTCATGAAGAAATACATTTCATACATTGACTTAACAGCTCTTCTCTACCACAAAGACGTTTAAAATGATGACAGTAGAATGAAGTCAATTAATATATCCCGTATGAAGTACAGATGGAATTAAACCGAATTTAGTCTTGTGATTACAAGCCAAATTTTTGGTAGAGATATTTTCGCAACCGAATGTGAATCTTTGCCTGTCTTATGACGTAAAAACAACTAACAAACAAGACAAGATAGTAACAAACCATCAAACCTAGTTGGGAGTTAGCAGCATCTCCATAGAGCTTTCTCATCGAGTACATTCCTCCTTCTCTCCCTGACAGATCTACAGTATCTCACATCTCTGTCTCTACACAATGTAGCCAGTGTTTGGGAACGACCTTGCTCCTTGTACGGTGCCAACCTCCGCTCTGTAATACATTAATCTCTCTTTTTCCCATGCGGGGTTGCACACTGTCCCATGTGTTGCAAACACAAGGTGAGACTGTGCTGCTTTATTTTGTATATTCTCTGTTAATGTTGTGTGTTCAGCTCTAGGCTCTCCAAGGAGCGAGCGGCACGTGTTGGAGAACGGCATCTGTCGTACCTGAGCGTGGGGAAGTGGTGTGTTTTGTTCACGCACACCTGCCGTAGTTGTTGCAGCTGGCATCGTCAACAAGTGCTGAGGTGCAGCAGAATGGGTTTCATCTGTGTATGCATGGCCACCCCTGCTTTTCCTGTCATCTGCCTTGTAAGCACGCCTCTACTGAGGCCATACAAATTGTGAGTGCTGAACAGGAGCTGGCCAGATTCCCATGTCTGTTCCATAAAAGTGAGGAGAATAAAATAAAACAGTGAATCTCACTATATTGAGAAGCCAAACCATGGAAGTGATGCAGAGGCCGAATCATTTCTCACAGAGAGCAAGTGGTGAAATAATGAGTTCAAATCATCCAAGATGGAGAGCTGATTCAGAGGAGGTGATTATCTCAGCCAACGAAGGCTGAAATTAAGCAAATGACTATGAGTGAATGCTTTATTGATGCTTTAATGCAATACAGGGAGTTATGCTGCTTGTACAAAACGTTAGTCTCAGACCACAAAGGCAACCGCAACAAGGGATCAGGGAACCTGCTTTGACATGGAGCCCACAAGTCAATAGAGAAGGAAGCTACACTGACTCGTCCAGCTTTCAAAATCGCCCCCACAATTTTGAATATTTTGCCAATCAACTAGATTTTTAGAATAGAAGATAACCTCTGAATGGTGACCTGCCACAGTGGTTGGTGGAGCAGACAGATTCACTGGCCACATCCAAAATTTATCAGCATTTGGCTGGTGGTAATTTGCTGCCCCGAAGGGGAGATGAAGGCAGGATGACTGCCATGGCATCGCCTGGATCCAGATGGTTCAAGACAGAAGGGGATGGATGCAAGCACTTTATCAGCAGCCTATGTTCCATGAGCCACTCAAAGGCTCAAGTACAAACAAAGGCAACTCTCGGTGTGCCAAAGTTTCACCATTCATTTCACTTTATGCACTGCTGCCTGTTTGACAATAGAACAGTGCCCGTTGAATGGTTGTGTAGTGTTACTTTATCATATTGCCATGGGGAATAAATTATCTTTCAGAAGTACATTGTGCATCCTTTATCTCATTTTAAGGGCAGTTTGGGAGACATTTATTGAACTATAAAGTAACACATTGTCTGAAAACTAATTTGTTCTGCTGATTTTTACTACTTCATTTCATCACCACATGCTTCACTTATTTCCCACTGGTGTAAACGGCTAATAGTGTGTACAGAGGAACAGTTGGTTTCCCACCACATCGACACACCTCTCATCTACAATACTGGTCAATGTTCATGTTAACACAGTTTTTAATTTTCTACTGAAAGTTGCATGGTGCCAACATGAATATTTGACATCTCAACAAGTACATTGAGAAGAGATTTCAATGTAAAAAGACGCTCTAATTATCTGTTTACTCTTTGTAATTTCACAAGCATTTTAGGAATGGTCATGGCAAGGCAAGTTTATTGATGCATTTCATACAAAAGCCTTGCTTACATATATATCTTGTCAATACACAGCCCTACTACACAGTTCCATTGCTTGAAATGCGAGGAGCTGTTGTGTTTGTCTGTATTAGCTGTAGCTGTAATGGCCCTGAGACTAATTCCTGTATGTTTACAGTGCTTGGTGGTTACAGTGACTCATGTTTCTATTTTAAGTGTGTGATCTCATGCAGCGTGGAGACCCAAGGAGTCTCCTTGTTTTAAGGTATTTTGGCAGAAAGAAGGGTGGAGCAGCCTGACTCAGTGGGGCATCTTCGGGATCACATGCAGCATGAACTCACCTCACAGCTCCCAGAGAGATCAAGCCGGTGTGAGCCAGACTGCACATCAGTATGGGTAATCAGACTTCTCCAGTCATGCGCCATGCTTCTCTGTGCGGTGCTGTGCCCTGGAGGATGCCGCAAAATAAGATGCCTGAGTGTGGAAAACAAGTGCGGGCGTCTGCTAATGCACGCCAGATTCAACCTTGCTCGACTGACGCTGTGAAACTGAATCATTGCAACCTCCGTTGTTTCACAGACCCTCTGTGATCTTAACGCTAATTAGGAGTTCTTTGTTTGTATCAACTTACGTTTGGGATTTACGCAGTCTGAGAAGTCTGTTGCCGATTTAACTGTCAGCACTTTGATCAAAGTGATTAGAATGAGGCCTCCTGTCTAAGCAAGCATGCTCTCACTCCTTCCCAGCTAAGACATTCAGACATGAGCCTAACTTTTGTTTTGTTTTGGTGAACCCTACAGCTGCTGTCTCTCAACCAGCCGAGGAGCCTCACAGTAACGGGCCATTCTCGCTGTGGGCGTCAGCTGTGATGAGGATGCTGTACATACATCATTTTGTAATTGGATGGCCGTGTCCTTAGTTTGCCTTTATTTCCCCAGACAGTTCTGTAATTGTCATTCCCAAAATGCTCTTTGATTACTGCTACCGTGTCGGGCAGCTATGTGCTATTGACTCCATGTCAGGAATCATTTGGCTCATTTACTCTGCAAAACAATACAATCCCAAATTCCAGAGCATATTGTCTGCCTGTTGTTTTTGAAAGCATGAAGCATATCTATCTTTGTTCTGATTCGATTGTGGTAATACGATAGAACGATGAAAGCTGATATCCATTTTAAAATCTGTGTTTGAACATTATCTTTGTTATCAGGAGCGAGATTCAGCTCATGTGATTGGTTCTGTGTGAGACTTGAATGACGTGTTATCTCTGCTCTGTTAGACCTATTTCACTGCCATTTGCGCCACAAAGACGCCCCGATCAATACAGTACATTGTGTGTGTAATCACGTTTCTTGTAAAACATTGTCACAGCGCTTAAAAAGAGCTTTCCAAATGTGGCAAATGACCTCCTTAAGATTCTGCCAATACTCACTATGCACTTGTTAAGTGTAAATCTTTGATTTCCAACTTTGTTTTCTGCCGTTTTGTTTTCTGTTATTGTGTGATTAGACCCTTATTGCAGGGTTTTTCACAGATGTTGCTGGGATGCATGCCAGCATTTCTCATCGTCCACAAGCGTGTCGCAGGTTATCCTTGTTTATGAATGAGGGCGGACATGCAGTAGTTCAATCAATGCCTCTTACGTCTGGGGCTAATTTCTTTCTCCTCCACCTCCTCCTCTTCAGCCTCCTGCGGGTTTTCTCCTCTTCCTCCTCCTGCCTGTGCAGGATAACAGTGGCTTTGCTAATACACACACAGAGTAATCCAGCTATTGGCCATACTTCGGTGTCGGTCTTATTTGGATTATGCTGTTTACACGTATCTTTGATACTATGTAGAGTCTCACCGTCGCTAAAAATATACCAATTATTGCCGTCCATCCTTCCCTATTTGAATGTGTAGTGGTAACCTATAACAAATAAGTAGAAGAAAATAGAGACTTACACTGTAATCTGTCCAGAGTTATTTTTTCATAATAGTCGACTACATTTTCTAAATTGTCAGTGATGTTGTCAATAAAGGCACAAGATTCCAACTTTCTTAATTAGCTATAATGTGTGTGAAGCTTCACCTTGATTAAGGTCATCTTGAAGCTTCAGATTTAACTCTGAAGGTAAAGCTACACAAGCTAAGCATGTTTGATGCAGTAATTGCCCTGTCTGCCAGAAATTTACATTAATTTGCAGCAGAATAAATATTACAAATACCTATGACATTTTTTTTTAACATAATGAATAAGGCATAAGGAAACGTTTTAATGAATGTATCCACAAGTTCTAAAATGTTCTTACAGAAAATCACATTCACTGGTGATGTAGTTTTCGGTTACTTTCAGTTTGCTCTTGCAACATGTGAGGAAGCCTGCCTGGTGTGGCTGGGAAAGTGGTAGGAGGCAGATTCAAGAACATTTGTACAGAAAAACAAACAGTTAACTTGGCTAACTGAATAAAAAACTGATACTAAAGATAAGTTAGCTTAACATAACATCCTGTGCACACAACTACACACTGATGTCTATCCCCTGTAACAGCCAGATGTATTTCAGCATCAGCGCTGACGTCATCCAGTGTCATCCTTTAGACTCTGGAACACATGGTGGGTAAATAAGAAAGCAAGATAATAATGAACTAATGAAATGCAGAACTGAATTACAAACAAACCCGGGATAGTGTCTTCAGTCACAGTTCATGATGGAACTGTGGAATTCTGTGTGGTGCAAAAAGTAAGACTTTGCTCGATTCAAATGACGTTTCCAATGAACATAATCCAGCCAGCAATTACAGTACATTTCCACCAAAACATATTTAGCAAATCTGTATTGCCTAATTTCACATGCCAAAAGGCAAATGTTGTGCAACGATAAGTCCATGTGACACTTTTCCAGAAAGGAGTCAAACAGCTGTTACTACAGATTGATGAAGCCAACAAAGACTCCATGTCTGAAAAGGGGTAAAAGCAATTGTTACTATTTTTGACAGTAAAAAGTAAAACTTGAGTTTACTTGAAAAATATGCTGCAGTAACAACCGGTAAAGGAAAATAAACACCAAAGAATGTGTCAGTTCTATAACGTAATCATGTCAAACACGGGTCCATTTTGTTTAAATGGAGTTCCTATAAATCGGTCACTGCTGAATTAGGCTTGTAACTGGGAGCGATGCACACTGTTTAACATTCATTAGCTTAATTCATCTAGAGCTTACTTGGGATCTTGGTAACCTCAGACTGCATTTGTGTTAATTTATTCACTTTGAGTGTAACTCCATTAATTCTGTGTGCGTGTGCGTGTGTGTGCGTGCATACACGTGCGTGTGTGCATGCATACACGAGTGTGTGCGTGCGCACGTTTATATTTGTTGCCAGGGCGCCAGTCCCTTTGGAAAGAGCAGTGAAGCATTTTATTCCAGGAGGGGGCAATGCTCTGACCCCAGAGGGGAGCCGAGGCAGTGCCGGGTCAATCGAGATGTACCACCTCAGCTGCACAATCTGACAGACATAATGAAGCTATTTGTAATGGTATTCTCTCCCTTCAGCTACGGCCCTGTTATCAGTGGGCAAGCAAGCTCGCTGCAGCAGGGCTGAGGCCAGCTCATCAGTACACCGCTCTGCGTCTTCTGGGCGCCGAACAAATGATCACATTAGGCTGACCGGATTGTGGCTGCAAGACTGTTTGTTACAATACCAGATAGATTATTTGTAAAGAACATTGCTGTCAGTGGTATAATCAATCAAGTGGTAAATGACACCATATGGGGATGTCATTCAAAGGGATATTTAGCCATCTGGGGTAAAAAGCTTTGCTTTCTTGCGTAGAGTTAAAGGTGCAGTGTGTAGGATTAGTCGTCATCTAGCAAGGAGGTTACAGAATGCAACAAACTGATACTTCTCCCGTGTGCCAAGCATGTAGGAGGACTACGGTGGCAGACACTAGAATGTGAAAATGCGAATGGCCCGATCTAGAGCCAGAGTTTGGCTTGACAGTTCTGTGTTAAACCTGCCAGCTCTGTGAAGAGGATCAGCTCATTCTAAGGTAAAGAAAATACAACGATTCTTGATTTCAGGTGATCATACACTAAAGATAACAGACCTATTAATATGAGATGAATGAAAAGTCTCACGTACATTCAGTAAATATGAAGACACAGTGAGCAGCTGATTAGCTTAGTGCAAATACTGGAAATGGGAAAACATTTGGTATGGTAGCACACAAGTAATATTGGGTTTGTCTGTTAAACATTTGAAGCCAAATAGACCGTTTATTACGTCATTATTGTTACGACCACAACAAGCTATGAAATGTTCCTGTTGTCTGTTTTCATCACCACTGACCGGGTTTATAGTTGTGTGTTCAGGCCTTCGTAACTTAAAATTAACGTCGCTCTATATACCACCTCACTTGCTCTGACCGAATACAAAAATGTCGACGTTCAGCGTAAACGTGGTTTGCAGAAACATTGTTGGTTTTCTCCAACACATTTATCATGCCGGGAGATTGTTGAAAGTGAAGAAATAATCTGCTTTTCAGTAACACATATCAAAGTCAACTCCACTGAAAACCTTCTCACTGCAATCACCACTCTGTCAGTAAATAAAATAACTTAAATATGGTGCTAGCATGTTAGTTGTCCCCTATTCAACAGTGAGAAAGCTTATGATATGGCCATAATGTAATTATTAGATCAAATTTAAAGTCTAAGTGCTTTGCTGCTTTGAAAAGCATGTTTTATCTCTCAAGAACACGATTCAATATTTAATAGCTTTGAATACTCTGAGATGCTTAGGAAGTATTAATTCACATCAACAACCCCCCTAACCCCTTACAGTTTGAGATTTGAATGTTTGTGTGTTTCCAATATTCAGTTATTTTTTTCTGTGAGGTCCTTGCCCACCTTCATGAGGCTGTGCACATCTTTGAGATTAATTGCAGTTCCCAAACCGCCAGCCGAGGAACCACTTTTTAATCACCCAGATAGCGCCGTGAGATTCTTCCGGGCTTTGCACAGATTAAGAGGACATTACCTCGAAATGAGGGAGAGAAAATACGGGTTTTTAAATACTCACTGGAGAGCCTCAGTTTTATGGTCTTTTATTTTGGCAATTTAACTTTTGCCTATATTTGTCCACGGACAGGCTTCGCATACTTTCATATACAGGCTCTTACCCACACTGACACCTCCGCTCCAGAGAAGATGCACTTGTGCTTTAGAGGTTACCTGCCCTGCTTAAAGGAGTTGCTGAGACAGGAGAGTGTCACAGTAGAAAAGCTGCACTCTCTGGGCCTTCATCTCATGCGGTTGAGAACTCGCAGTAATGCGCCACAGCTGGAGTACAGTAAGATGTTTTTGATCTTCACACTGACAAATTCACTGAGACACTTATTTTGCCGCATCGATTTGTTTTTGTTGAAGACTGTTCAATTTAGGATGCATTTCTGTCATGCACTGATGGTGAAGTTTTTTTTCGATTGTAACTTCAGGTCTTTCCTATCAATGTCAGTGGGTGTTGGCGGCAGAAATGATGCCCGCCTCTCTCTCTCTCTCTCTCTCTCTCTCACTCTTATTCACTTCTCTTTGCTTCTCGCGGTCTCTCCTCTCTTTTTTCGGTCTGTTGTTTGTCAGCGTTGATGCATGTTTGTCATATGATGCCTATCGCCGCAGCAGCAGCCAGTTTTCCATCTGGCCCGATAAAGCTGCAAACACCAGCCAGAGAGCACAACAAAGGAAGGATGCAAATCCTTACAAAAGACATTTTTTTGGATGGATCCCTCTGACTCTGGTAAACACTATCGACAATAGCCTTTTTGTAAACAAAATGGCCGGTTGTAGCTTTTCAACAGAACAGAGTGATGCTTTCTTCCAGAATAGTTAATCATTCAGTTGGGTAAACAAGGATTTAATTGTTTCTGTGTGTAAAGCGCTGACACTTGATGTTAAATTATAGCTATAAAACTCTGGGCAACACTGAGGTTCATCTCACTGCCAAGCTGGCATAGACTGTGGGACCTATTCAATTCAAATCTAGACTGGATGGAGGTAAGGCATGGCCAAATTAATTTGAGACTTCTCAAAAGGGAAGAGCATACCACTTATATTGGTTTTAATCGTATTATTTTAACTGGAGGTTTATGATTTCATCTCAGAAATGAGAAAAACCTGTGCTATAATAGACATTTTTATTCTTGAAAAGCTCACACATCACCTTTATTTGACAGCAGTGACATTGAGATTCAGTGGGTTAGATTGATTGGAGGTATGACCCTGCAAACACATTCAAAGTTAAAAAGGGAGTAGATGCAGGATATGGTCTGAGACTTTTTCATCAATAATGGAAAGAGCAGAGCAGAGCAGGCAGGACTGTGCTGAGCAGTGATGGATTGTGGCTCCCTGTCTTGCAGAGTGACTGCTCAGAGACAGCGTGTGTTACCCTTCCATCAGCCCCGCGCTTTCTCATTGGCCTTCCTACTTCCTGCCATGGCCCCAGCATGCACATTGAGAGAAAATAGCGATACAATATATATGAGAAAGTCTTGACTGGTTTTCCACAGTTTTCCTCCCCTCCATCACCTTCCACCTCCGTGGAGTGTGCATAACAACATAACGATAAGCACAGACGAGGCAGGCTGAAGTTGGGGTAGTCGTCACAAATGCTTTATGAAGCACATCTCAACGAGCCTTCAGAGCTCATGTTGTAGACAGAAATGTTGGGTGAAATTGGGGAAAGTAACACACCGGTACTGTTGAGGAAACCTATTGAGTATTTCCATTTACTGCCCCTTTGTCTGGAAGCTATTGTTGTTGTTGTTGCTTTGTTGAGCAAAGATTCGACAAAAATCCCTTTTTCTTCTTTTGTATCGGATTAATCACTCTCTTAGATGAGAGGATTGATATTTAAAGTAAATCTAAAACTACAGCCAGTTAGCTTAGTTTAGGATAAAGATTAGAAACGATCTCCAAATCGTCCAAAAGTAAAAACCAGCCTACCAGCCTACAGCTAAAATTCACTCAATAACATGTTTTATCTTGTTCGTTTGAGCCATTCAAAGAAAAGTGTGAAATTGCAAAAACATTAATGTGCCAGTCAGTGGTGGACTCAGGCTGTCTGCAGGTCAGGGGCGAAAAAATGAAAAGGGCACGAGTTGCATGCTGTGGGAAACCAGCACGCAGAAAGATTTCTAGCATCTAGGGCAGCCTTTATGGCACAGCAGCTTGTTTTCTACACTGGAAGGATACCTTAGATGGTTATCATGAAGAAGAAGACACTTCTGCTATGCTTTTTGGACTAAGTTAAGCTAACCGACCACCAGTGGTAGCTTCCTACTTAATGTACAGACATAGAGTGGTATCTTCTTATTGAACTCTCTGCAGGAAAGCGATGACACATATTTCCAAACATGTCAGACTGTTCATTTATTAAGAATTTTTAATGCAAGACTTTTACTTCTAATGGTCTATTTTTACGTTGTTGAATTGATACTTTCACTTGAGTAATAGAAGTAGAGAGAGCACAACTGTTATTTCAGCAGGTCTTCATATAGGCCACCGCACAGCATGTGGTAATTGTGGTACCGACTATATTAAAATAATCCAAAATGAAATCTGTCATGGTGCCCATTTCCTTTTGAACTCTTCCTTGAGTCCACTTTCATATTTGCATTGCAATACCTCCCCGAGAATATGCAGAAGTTAAATAATTGAAACAATTGTGTATTTACGTCTGGAAGTGTCGCGAGAGGACATGTGGCCTAGCGGTGTAATCATATGTCCCCAATAGAATAGACAAGGGCCTCATGTGAGAGGCCGGAGCCGTTTCTTTGGTGTGTTCTTCTAGTCTCCAGTGGCCAGTTTCTCTCCAGTTGAGCCACCTTTCCGTTCCAAATTCAGGAAACTGGGCCTTATACTCTGGTTTCCAAAAAAAGCCCCTTTAGTTTACCAGAAATGTGGTAGTGGCCAATTACAGTTGGCTGAATTCCCTTCCTGCCCCGAGGGAAAGTGCAGTCGTTTTAAGAGCCAAACCGTCACTCAGTCACTGTTGGAGGCTTCAGCTGATTAGTAATTGAGTTCTCAGTCCAGAGCTTTCTGAAGTTTGTTAGATGTAGATGTTATATTTTGAGATGCAATAACCACTTCCTTTTTTGGAGCAGAAGTTAATTATTGAGGCTGACTTCATGACGGGAGATGTAACTGTCAGTGTCCAGACTAGTGATGACCTTCATGCTGGAGGTCCACTCCACACACACACACACACACACACACACACACACACACACACACACACACAGTTTCAAGCCTCACTTCGCATGAATGGCTGTTTTGTTGTTGTGTTTTTGCGCCAGTTAACTGCAATTAGATTTAGGATTGTCAACAATTAATCAGTTGTTCTCCCCTGGAGTTTTCATCCGCTCGTTACTGGTCACAATATGTCCTTCTTAATTACACAGTAATGGGCATAAACAAAGTGTTTATTGTTGTGTAATGAACTGTGGCTTATTGCGAAAAAAACAAAACAAGAGAGGAAGACAAAGTGGAAAGCATCTCGGTCACCTTTAATTCAGAGTTGTTAGCAGGGATGTAGTGCGTGCGTCACTTAACGATTTTCAGCCTTTTTCACTTGCAGAATATCTTTTATCAAACATTTTAGACTTAGATAAATGTGAATAGCATAAAGCTTCTGTATATATGATTTTAATTGAGGGTCCATTAAGGGAATTGTCCGTAAATTAATGCTTCTCTGACAGTGTAATCAATTTCTGTCCATATCAGTGTTTGCATTATGATTTCTTCAGTTCATGGTTTAACATTTTTTACATATATATTCAGTAATAGGAGTTTAACTTGCTTGCGTGACGGTGCTTCTCCTCACCTCCGCTGCAAATAGAGGCAGCTGATAACATCCCAGAACAATGTTTGATCTCCTCACGGCTTTGACATCTGCAACACACACACACACAGACACACACACAGACACACACACACACACAATCTCCCCGTCCCTCTTTCCCACTTCACATTCTCTGATATCCCAGATAAAGTCTTCCGCTGTCTTTGTGGATACCGATGAGAGCCGAGGGTTTCGTCAGGCTGCGGTGGAACCTATTACATAATTGACGAGTGCAGGGTTGATGCTGCCCGTCATGCGCAAATCCCAGCATGGATCTTTTATTCAAAGCAACAGTGTGTAAAAAAAACTCCCTCCTCCTTAGCCAGTCTCTGTTGTTCATTCAGGGAGACTGATCCTCCATATGTTTCATACGATGCTGAGGGTGATGGGGTTGAATCCACAATCACCAGCCCTGGGTTGGACCTGCACACACACTAAAATCTACACTCTCAGCTTTAATCAATCATCACCTGAATCTTATCGTTCAATCCTTCTAAAACCGAGATTATTCGATATGTCAAAGTGTTATCATTTAAGGGATTTACGTTACCTACCATTCATCAAGCTGTGACAGGATTTGTTTTGGGTTGGTGCTATTAATCATTTTGAAGGAAGAGGTGTCAGCTTTTTTTTCCACCAAGATTGGATGACTTCCTTTGTAAGCTACTTTCAACGGCAGAACATTATGTTCGTTACGTGGAAAATGATGACTGATTTCCTGACTTTGCAGACCGTAAACAGCGGAGAGCAGAGAAGCAGAGACTCGCAGAGCAACACATTTCTTACGACATCAATGTAAACCTGCAGTGGATACGCCACAAGTTACCTGGCATGTTTTTGTCCCTCAGCTGACGGAGTTACATCTGTGCGTTAGAGGGGACATGAGTGAGCTCAAGCAGCAAACTGAGACGGTTCAGGTGTAACAGATTTCTCACTGCGCCAGAGGTCTTATTAACCCCTCTGCTCTGATCGAGGCGTCAGCCCCTGCTGAGATGAGAGGCAGAGAGGTGGCTCTCTATACAGCAGGTTGTTGGTTATTACTGCTGTCTTAGGTGACAACCTGACACCATGGAGGTGGGCTGGAATGAATTGCTTCCGTCTATGTTGTCATCAGCAATGCCGATCAAACACCTTGCTGTTTCTAGTAAAAATCAATGAATGACACACTGATACTCTACCTACAGGACAAACACCTAGCGCTGATGCACAACATAGCAATATTTAAAACAAAATTGCATGAAAAACAAAATACCAAGCAGCAACGCACATAATCTCCAATCAAACATTTGCAGGTTTTCGGTTGACCAACACATTTGTTCGGATGTGCATTGTTCACCTTCATCGTCTGATGAGGCTTCAAAGTGACGGATCTATTTTTGTAATCTGACCTTTCTGGTTTGTATTTCATTGTCTCATTGGTAATTGTAGCAGCACTGTAAATTACAATTAATGGTGAGATTGCAGATGGTTAATGGATGTCTCACATCACATGCAATTGACTTTGTAGCAAAATAATACAAACATTTATCTCACTTCATCAGTTAATCCTCAGGTGGTTTAGCCAAAGAAACACCACAAGTTGTTAAGAGCTAAATTTCAATGTTGAATAGCAAAGAAGGAAGCTTGAAAACAATGTCACTGTTTTTCGCTGTTCATGCATGATCATGGTAATAATGATCTTGGAAAGTTAGCCGGCTAGTTTACCTGAATAACTGCAGGCTGGTCTGCCACTATAGCTTCACATCATTCTCTGTTGTTAATTAAGTCAAAATGAATTGCGCCAGTCTATCTATAACAAGTTCAAATGACTTCACTTCTGTAACACATTCAGACTACTGACTTCAGTTGAACAATTTAACAAGCTAATGGCTTTCTGCAGGCAGTTTCAAACCATTGTGGTGAGCCTAATCGAGGCTGTATGCACCATTGTGGGATATGATTCTACTCTAAACAGAGGAGTGTATTTTGTCTCCCAGCATCTCAAAAGACTTTGGTATGAATAATATCAATATTTTTCTTTCTCTGGAGAATCTATTATCAAATCCAGTCACAAGGTTGAGGAGTGCTGTGGGGCAGGATGCTTCCCCATGTTGGGTTTATGATGTGCGAGTCATCATTAGGTGATGAAACCAAGGTCGTGGCTTGCGGATTGCATTACTGATCACAGTCTGCCTGTAATGAATCTGTGACAAATTCAACTTTCAAAGCAAGCCGCTTGAATATGTAAGAAATCCTACTCTGCACAGTCCAAAGAACAAACAGGCCAATCAATGTCTCATCCTTCCCCCTTGTGCCCTTCAAACTTCTCAGTGATCTCTGTTACTTTGTTTTGGCAGGAAATCGTTCTCTCTTTGCCAGGCCATTTCTTTCAATCACACTTTCTTTATTAACATCTTGAGAGGTGGAACATTCTGATGGGGCGAGATGCCTTCTTTCTGCCTGCAATGAAAGAAGCGTGAAACAAGGTCGGCTCTCTGGGATCAGTGGTAAAAACTGAACTATACTTGTTTTTTGGGTGACGCACGCCTGCCTGTTTGTCTGGACTAATGATGATGGACTGTAATTTTTCTCTTGGAATACACAATTAACTATTGCTCTCTGCAAACACAGCCTGCACACACAGGAAGAGCATTTGCAGTACAATGTGTCTTAGCTCTGCTTTCAGCTGCGCAATTACCTGGAAATACAGAGCCGTCAGGGGATTCTGTCGGAGCACAGAGTGCTCCAAACCAGCTGCAATAGGTTGCAACTTTCTCTGTTTTTATTAGACTGCATACTGGGGAGAGCCAGGTGAGAAAAGCAAAGCAAAAGAAGAGAGAGAATGGATGACATTGAATATGAGTCATGTGTTAACCTGAGGCACAACAGTACTATACGCTGTTTCACAGTGGGGCTTCCTTGTGGCTCAGTAGGCTAGTATACATGCTAAAGATGCTTTCATCACCTCTGTTCAATTGTTTTTTGGTGCACAACTCTGAATGCCTTTTGTTCAATTGTTTTTTGGTGCACAACTCTGAATACCTTTTTTTGGAATTCATTAAGACAGAGTACCACTTTTATATTTTTTTCTTTTATCCTGTCAACCAACAGTCAACGGTGGTTTCTGTTATAGGAATAGTTTTGGGGAAATGTTCCTATAATATTTCATCATAGTCATTTTGGAAAGCCATGTCAAACAACCGGCTTTGTCATTTTGCTTGGAGAACTTGCTGGAGATTGATCCTCACGCGCAGTAGTATAACATAGTTAATGCGTCCACTTACATTTTATTTCCACATTCAGATTTAGCATTACATTTACATAGTTACCTCAACAATTATTCAGGTTGCTCACTGCAGCCACAGATAACCTGCATCAACCCTGTCTCTTCTGTTCCCATACAACTAAAATACATTCTCAATTACGTTTTTTGTGGGAAAAATATATATTTTCTCCCGGATGGAAAGTGCATTGTTAAAATCATTGTGAATTGAAACAAAACAAAACAAAACTACTTGGTTATGTTGATGCAACAAAATGACTTAGTAACGTAACATTAAAATAAGTCAACATTGACATATGTTTTTACATGGGACATGACCAGCTGCCTTCTGGGTGACAGTAGTGTTTCACCCCTAGGTGGACTTTAATTAGAAATACATTTGTATAGGAATAATTTTTTTAAATTTAACTTATTATACTATATTGATCCCTTTAAAGGGGAAATTTGTCTCTGCATTTGACCCATCCCTGTATATAGGGAGCAGTGGGCTGCCAATGACAGGCACCCCGGGAGCCTGGGATTGCTCAGGTACACTTCGACACGTCCCAGTCGAGGATTGAACCGTTGACCTTCCGGCTCCCAGACAACCCTCTTAACCCAGTGAGCCATGGTCGCCCCAAATATGTACATGTACAGTATTTGTGTACTACCTAACCTCAATCAACACCCCTCACTCACCCATTAACTGGATCTCACACACACACACACACACACACACACACACACACACACACACACACACACACACACACTTCCGTTTCTCACTTTTATACTCTTCAGTCTAAACCTGTGTTATTATCCTCAGTTTGTCTTTGTCTTACTTTGTATAATTTCTTGGGTCGTACATGTGTTCATGTACTTTTTTTTAACACTCACTTTTCTACACAATAAAAAAAAAAGCAACATATTTGTGATACTTCAAAAACAAATGTAAGCTTGGAGAAAATATATTGTATACACATAGAATGTAGAAAAAGACATCTCTATGCATGCAGGGACGCTCATGAGCAATGTCTGCTTATCCAGTCGGTCATTTATATGTGACTGAGGTTCTTCTATGTGAGTGTGCAGAGGCACTGACAGCTGAAGAAAGACCTTCATCAGTGTAGCAGACAGTCAGTCAGCGAGCAAACCCTCACTCTGCATTCATTATTAATCACAGAATTACACGGGGATGCTCTCCAAACGATGTGGGTCGTTGGGGGACAAGTCTTCATAGAATATGCAATTGTCTGCATAATGCCCAGCAGGTGAGGTATGAGGCGCTGATATGAAACGCAAATATTGCACGAAGGCTCTGCAGTTATTACTGTCAAATGACAACGGCGGTATCAGGGGCAGTGGTGAAAAATGTCAACACAGAACCAAGAGCAGAAAAAAAGAATCTGCCTGGGTGCTGTGTAAATAAATCTGATTGGATGTGGGTATTGGGAGTATGACATTCTGTCAGCTTGAGGCATGGCCACTGATTCTTTTCCATGTCTTCATTTACCCACGGAAATGCTATGTTGAACATTCACACCAATGTCTTGTTATCCACATTTTAGTCCACAGAGCTGCACAGCACAGGTCCCTGAAGCAATATGACTTCCAATATTTGAGCAATGTGTCAGCACTGTGTCAGATTTGGCCATTTACTGACACCTCTTGAGCCACAGGAACCCTCGACTGTCGCCCACAATAATCACAGACTCCCACTTCTGACCTCTGATCAGCTCCACAGGACCAGGAAGGTAAAATGGCAGTAGATGAGGGTGGCAGGAGCATCATTCATTCATCTCTTGACAATCAATCTCACCGTTCCAAAACCAGCTTCTTGTCCTGCTGTCCTGTCGAACCAAAGCAAAAACCACAAGAGCCAACTCGAGAGCATCGCATCGCATCACATTAGAGAATGAAATGTGTAATAATCAAGCCGCTGCTGTAAACTGTGACTGTGTGTCGAGATAATCCCCATTCAGGAGCGATGTCAAGTCTTGTCCAAAACCAGAGAGGGAGAGAGACAAGGTGATAACTAATGCAGCCAGGCTTAGCTTCACCTTTGATGTTTGTAGCAGAAATCCAAGGTGCTCAGAGCCTATCTGTCCTTGAAGTAAACACACCCAGGAATCCCTGGAGAGGGAGAAATATTCTAATCCGAGAGCCAGTTTAAACCCAGAGAGGAAAGTTGACTTTGTATTGATTTTTTTTTTTTTTTTTTCGAACTCACTGTGGGTGTCTTCTGATCACAGTTAATGAAACATTACATGGTTTCACTCCTCCTCTGATGCATATTTGGCCTGAAGTTAGAGCTGCATCTGGAGATACTTATCCTGTGGAGAGCTGACTATACACTAAAAGTTAAAGCAGTAGTTCATGTTTCTGATCTAAAGCAGACATTCATCCAGTTCAAACTCAGTGGGCATTTGATTCGTCAGGCTTCACAAGGATGGTGTCTTAGTTTATGTTAAGGAAAAACGATGTAAATATGAATGTAAAAAAGAAATAAGATTGTTAGAATTAACTTTTCTTCTTTTAAATTTCATCTACTCTTTAAAGTAACTTTTGCTCTTGAACATCATTATCAAGAATCCATCTGAACCCCAGTTATATCTACGCATAACAGCTAATCATTTGAAATGAACTGCTGTTGACCTCATTTTGGGAATTGTTGTTTTTTTAAATAAATATTCCACCAGAGTGTTGCTTGAAGTATGAGGCAATTTTTATGGAACAATTACATTTCATTAAACCCATATTCATGAAATGAACGTTGGCTGGTGAGGAAGCGTGTGTCAGGGTGCGTTTGATTTCATCATCAGTGACACCTTCAAGGGTGCAGTCGATCCAGCGGTTTTGCTGCCAGGCTTTTGTTTCTGCAGCCATCAAAGAGCCACCGGACAGGTTGGTGTGTATGGCAGAATGATTCAGTATGAATCATGGTATCAAAACCAATTTGTGCTGCAGTATTGGACACTGTTCTCTTTTTTTTGTGTGTGTACCTGTGATGTCTATGTTTCTGAGGTGGTGCAGTGACTAAGGTCAGGCTGACATATTGGTTTGTTGAAGGTATCGAGTAAGTGTTGCCTCATTGTTAATAATCAGATCCTGCCAGTAGCATATGCTTGTCTCAAAGATTAAGCCATGCAAGTCTAAGTACACACGGCTGGTACAGTGAAACTGCGAATGGCTCATTAAATCAGTTATGGTTCCTTTGATCGCTCTAACGTTACGACAAAAACTGATAAGTAGACTAGATCTTTACGTGAAGCTCCTAGGTGGAAATTATTCTTTTTTTGTAGCAGCAGTAATAGCTGTTGTATCTTTTGAATATAATTACATATTTATACAATTATCCTGAGTTTCCTTGGAGAATATTAGTGTCTAGAGAAATATTGACTGAATGTTTGGATTTTGGACATCAGCCAACAGCACATGAAAATGCCTGTCTGAAGAAATATACGTATATTAAGCAGGGACTTAAAGGTTGACACAGAAGTAGCTGGGGAGCCTTCACACTGAAGGCGTGTCCTGTCCATAAGGGGCTAAGAGTTCACAGATGTATTTTGGGGCTTGAACTACTTTAGCCTTTGATGTAACAAGTAACATTCAGAAATTAATTCTGAGATGAAATGAAGCCAGTAAAGGGAAGATAAAATAGAGGTGATGTGATCACACATCCTTGAGTCGTTAAGATCCCTGCTTCCATTTTAAGATCTCCTCATAACGAGAGAACTCTGGCTTAAACAAATAGGATATAAATAAAGGGAGAGATAACTTTCTCCAGATCAGCAGAAAATAGATTTAGATAAGTAAACTCAATAACTCATACGCTGAGTACGACAATGTCCCACAAATGTTTATTTACATTAAATTATGAAGTATTGACATTTTGAATGGACATGGATGTACACTGCAAAGTGACTGGTTGGCGGAGGCATACAACTTCGAGGCAGTATTTCTAGTTTGAGTGATTATTAAAGCGGGACTGTACAACTCCTGTAAACATCCCAAACTGTTGTCAGGCTTAAAAAGCACTCCCAGATATTTAACCACACGTTTAACATTTATTGACAGACTGTCACGGTTATTACGGATCAGCCGAAAGCAGTTGGGTGTGTCGAGTAAAAGGATCTCTGATTTACTGTAGTCTAGTACCAAAAGCGGTTGGACATTCAACAGTTAATGAGAGTGAGAACACTGCTATTATCGGCAGGTGTTATGAAAACATGCAGCAGGGTGTCGAAGGCATGAAAATGAAAATCACGCCTCTTGTCCACTGCAGATACTAGAAGGCGGAGTTAAATCACTGCAGACCACAACTTGCACGTGTCATGCGCAGACCTGCAATTTTTAAATGGCCAAGCTATCGTCAATAGCGGCAGCATTTTATTTGCGAAAAATGGCCCCAAAAGGAAGCATGTAAACATAAAGCAGTCTTGGACCTAAAACGGAGCCTTGTGGTACACCACAAGTGATCGGCAGGAGAGGATGAAACAACAACTATTGTATATATTATACTATATGTCTTTGTTTTACATAAGAGCCCTTTAGTAACAATGCAGTGTCATCGTGTTGGCTCAATACTTATGTCTTTGTTTTTTTGTATCCACAGATCTCCCCTGGCGGACTGAACAAACGAGTCGACTATAACCGAGCTACGCCTATCCTCAGCGTACTTGTGGTCTGACGGCACTCACCGACATCAAAGGTACACCAGCCTCTCTCTCTACACCTCTAGCCTCCTTTAATCACTTTGTTCAGCTCATCATTGCAGTAATTACATTTCCTGACAGTTTTTTTTTAAGACTTCACTTTCTCTGTCATATCTGCTCGAGAGAGCTTCACTTTACTTCGCTTCACTTTGTCGCTGAAGTGCCTTGTATGATTTTTATTTCAATACATTCAGGAGCTTTTTCCTCCAGGAAATGTGCTCTGATTTCAATAATTCTCACAGTTGAATCAGCTCAGGTAAATGTCAGTTGAAAGGCGGCCTTGGTTCTCTTCACAGTTTTTAGTATATTTTACAGCTGAACAGGAGAGGATGTTTGTTCTGGTCCAGTTTCTAAAGACAGACTCAACTGTGTAATTGCCTGTTTGCAGTCTGTCACCTGTTGAAGATACAACCTGGGCGCCTAACTGAAATTTGGATGTCTTATTTGCTGCAAAAGACTTGTTATTTTTGTTGCATGCCTTCGCTGTACTTTAAACTTGGAGACACTCTTTTGTGCCTTTTCTCTCTTTAAGAAGTAGGTCACAGAGTATACTAGAAATAGTGACTGATGTTCATGTCTATCAAAACGTTGTGCATTGCTTTTCACGTGCCTAAAGTAACGTGTGTGTTGCTTCTTTAATCATCTTCTCACAGTCAGGTACCAACTTTTATCTCGTAAATATCTAGAGGTTACTTTACTCTGAACCTTGACCTTCTTACAGTTGGCTGCTTATAATGTAGGGACTGAAGCTCATGTTATAGTCCCTGATCAAGGATTGGGTTAAAACCTCAAAATGTAATGCAATATTCAAATTTTGATTGGAAGAGAAGGCATGTAAAACAGACAGCTGTTTGCAGAAGCTTTGCACAGCCCAGTATTTTGTAGCATATTTCTGTTATGGTGAAGTATATGAGTATCTATTAGTCTTAATGGAATGTTCCATCTCTTCAAAGAGACTAACAAAGACATGTATGTGCTTGTGTGTATGTGCTTGCATATCTGTTTGTTTGTGTTTGTCAGTGTTCCTCCGCATATGATTCAAAGGATGAAATAAAATATGGAGGGTAAACAACATCTACTACATTTCTTTTCTTCTGGCTGAGAAAGTGATCAGCTATGGGCTCCACACATCACTCGCTAAGCTTTGCTTATCCTGGCATCACTCAGCAATACCCCTTTGGGAATTAACACTCACTATGATGCAACAAAGCAACAATGACTGGAATACTTAATTGGTGGGAGGTTCATTCCTGGTGACAGTGCATTTCATTTTTATGTATTGCATCTTGTTAAAACTTTAGTCACTAGTATCAGTCCAGCGCTGCTGAGAATATTAGATTTTAATTGGAAATGACAATCATCTTCCAGTAGCCATTCATTATATCATAGCCTGGCGAATATGGTGATATTAGCTTATACTCTGGGGTAAAGCTGCCACTTATGATAAATAAATTGCGCCTTGTGTTTTGTGGCATTCTTTCAAAAAGACTGCTGAAGGCTTGGCTTCGCTACAGTTATTAAAAACATTTTGAAACATCACAACACGTATGTGCAGCTGTCGTGTCTGTCATCCAGTGATGGTGTTTTTCTTTATAAGACTAATTCAACATGACTTTCATGTTCATGAGAAGCACTTTTAAAGAGTGAAAAACTCGTGAAATTCCCAACACAGCAGATTGACATTATGATGAATCACTTCACTGTCAATCACTCTCTGTAAGAGCTTTGACATATTCTCTCAAGAGCCTTGAAATGAATGGCTCTGGAATGACAGTTTAAAGCAGTGCAATATCCCTTGAAATCACCAATCTACCTTCTGACTTTATGATTGTATAATCCTCAACAGCCAATGAAGACCACCACTTCCACACACGTGCAGCAGGAAAAGGAGCAGGTGTTTCTAAGTACCTAATTGTGTCACTGAGAGCTGCATCCTCAGATGGGCATATGATAGGTTTAGACAAGGAATTAATTTGAGCCGCAATTACAGCCTCTGGAAAGGGGCAAATTGGACGGCGAGTGGGGAAGGAAGGACCCCACCACCCACCTATAGTCCCTAATCAGGTGAATGCTTCTAACTCAATATCGGGCACTGATGGTCACACTCAATTATCCTCATCCTAAACCTCCCAATCTGTTCCCCCCATCCCCCTAATAATCCAATCTCAAACCCCTCGAAACACGCTGCTACTTCTGATCCGAACGGCCTCCTCAGTAGCTGTAGTCCTCTTTTGTCTCTTTGGTTCCTGATATAAGATTAAAGTCAAAGCAATAGTTTGTATTTGGTAATTATGGCAATTTGCTTTCTTGCTGATAGTTGGATGAGGATGTTGATACCCTTCTCATATGTGTCCTCTAAATATGAATATATTGCACAGCTTAGCATAAAGAAAGGAAAACACTAAACTGCCTCTATCCAGTGGTCATGAAACCAGCACCTCTGAAGCTATAAACATGTTCAAACCATAAATTAACATTTTTAGAAGTGGTTGTAGGCAAATGTTATTATCTTCAGACAGACCCAGACTTGCTGTTTAAGCAAAGTCAGCTAAGCTAATTGACTGCTCGGTCACTCCAGCTTTCTCTGGTCAGAGTGCTTGCATGTTACTCAAGGCGGAAAAGTTTCCATACACACAAAACAAGACTTTCATCTTGGCAATGGGGGAATCACCAAGGTCTCAGTTCTGGACATTAGATAGGACATTGTTCTCCCTTGAAGCTCTATTTTTATGTTTCAGTTGTGGTGTCATAGTGAGAAAACCAGACGCCTATCTGCTGGCTAATTTAAAGCTGTTCTTGAGAAAAACAGGACTTAAATGGTTGCCAGTTTATTACAGAGAGGGTAAGATGGCAGAGGGTCTTGTCATTGGGAGATTTGTTTTAGGGGAGTCCAATGGACCTGATGAATAAGGAGCCAAGGATTTATTACTGGATTTTCCAGCGAGCCTTTGAAGTGTACGAATGCTGCATCTCATCTGCGGATCCACACTCAGAATTGTGGCCGTGTGTGTGTGTGTGTGTGTGTGTGGATATATTTATTACTGGGCTATTTTTAGAGCTGACGATTTGTGCTGAAGTGCACAAAAGCCATAGAATAGCACAAGTGAAGCAGCCAGTGTTGTGCTGCGTCCTCAACACATGGAATATGAGACTGTTTTTCCTTTTAATTAAATATGTTTACGCCTAAAGAGCAGTGCAATCGAACACACTTACCTTTGTGTAATTTATTAAACATTTTCCTTTTTAAAAATCGAATCTATTTGATCAGTGAGCTTCCCCTCCACTCATAAGGAGGCATCCACCAATGACTTTCCTGCCCTTTGAGTTGTACTCTGATATGTTTCCATGACATAAAGTTCAGACTAAGTAGTGTGTAGTTGAGGATGGGGTTAAACGTGCAGACCTCGTCTATGTTTTTATCCCCTCTGACGCAGACCATTAGCAAACATCTGCTGAACCGAACCTTAAAATAGCAGGGCTGTCATGGGAGCAGAGGGGAATTCTTCAGAGGCCCCTCCCTGTGCTATTTTAAGTAGGGCCAGAAGTTGGCGTTTAATGATAAGCTGTGTGCGTAGCTCACATGCCTGCCATTTTATTCCATTTAGGACTCAGGAAGCAACGGCCACATTGCCCCCCAACTCTCCAGGGGTGGGAATCACTAGACTCTGTCATCAAGTATGTCCAATCAACATGGCATGGTACCCTGTTGCTTTCGTTTATCTCAAGTAGTGGACAGCTTTGGAAATAGACAAGGATGCTATTTTTGCAAGCAGTCATTGCTTGCATGGAAACACCGCCCAGTGTTTCCATGCTGAGACTAAGTTACCAGCTGATGACTGTAAAATCATTCCAGTCAGACATATTTTAGGGAGAACAATGTTTCAAAATCGTACATTGCTGATTAATAAGAGCTCATGTTCCCATACAGAGGTAAAGCAACCTAAGGAACCTTTTCTTTCATTCACATGGATATGGAGTCAAACTTTTTAAAACACATGCCCCTTAGAATATATTCCTTTGTGATGAAGAGTGAAGGAAGAGTTGTGTCAGACAAGACTCCATTCCAGATAAATAAATGATCAGCGCTCAGAAAACATCAAAGAGAGATTGTGTGCTTCAAAGGGAATAAAGGCCTGACTTTCACCAGGTCCTATATTGAAGAATGAATCCTGCGTATGCATACACGCACGCACTAATCCGACCTGTTTAACATTCTAATGGTTGCATCTGCATTGATCATTCCCCGCCGAGCCAAACCACCCGTCCTGAATCTTTGTCTGTCAGCTGGAAAATACCCAAAATGCTTTAATGTAATGTGTCTCCTGACTTATTTGCCATTTCTTAGTTTTTGTAAAGTACCTTCTCTCGTCAACATTCTGATGTCTGAAGGAACACTTCTTACATGTTTGTTCTGAAGCCCTAAATATTGGACAAAAGGATTGTCCTCACCACAGTGTTTTTTAGAATGATGCTGACTGGCACAAGTTCACCCTGGGTTGTGATTTTTCTTCAGCTTGACAAACATGTCTTTCACTCTCTGATAGAGCAGTCCAGTCCAAGGCCAGAATATTATGTTACACCCACATACAAAACACATCGCTCCTGCTGCACCTGTGAAAAATGTTGCTTGTAAAGTGAAATGTTTTGTAAAATAGACGTGTCCTGATTAACCCACTGAGGGGCCCTGTGGCAACAATTAGCCCCTGGTTCCTTCTTCCCTATGCAGTATGTATTCTATCCTCTACACGCAAACATGTCAATTAAATGCAAATGTATTTTTTTATTATGCACCATACACCGTTGGCATTGTTTGCTTTTACAAAATGTTGTCATTGAACATGATCCACAGTTTTACAGGATTAGCTGATATTGTAGGACCCAGCTGAAGGCCCTTGTCATTTCTCCCGATAATATAATGTAGTGCTAAATATTTTCAAACAGATATTTGATTAATTCAATTATTACAACTTAATGACGTATAGTGAACTTTGGGATTTGGGATCCGCTGTAAAAACTGTCATGTACTTTGAGTCTTGAAGATTTATGAAAAATGCACATAGATGATCGTGTACTAATTTTCAAATACTTTTTGCACCTGTTTCATCCGACTTGGGTCAAATACAACCCAGTCAGAAGAAGCATATGTCGCTTGTTGCTTTTTATTTTAACCTCTTTAACACCTTTTTCTCTTTTGTCATCCCTTTGTTTTTCTTTCTCCTCTCTCCCAGCTCCCCGTTCTTCTTGCTGTCTCATCCTTCTGCTTCTGTTAGAGTGGGGGATGTCTGTTTTCTAACACCTCTCAGCCTGCTTATCTACTAGGTCTGTATTGCTGCGGTGTGGTATTTCCAACTCCATTCGTTATTCTGCCGTCAACCCCCTTGATATCACGCCACTATCAGTTATGGATATCTGAGTGTGTGTGACAGTGATACGCATTGTGGCTTGCAACTGTCGTCTAGAAATCATGATTGTTTATGATAGGCAGTGTATGTGTGTGTGGTACCAAGCCCGAGTGTCCGTATGGGTGGCTGTGTTAAGCTTGCATGTGTTGGATTCGTGCCGGCAACAGTGCTTGTGTGTCAGTCTGCGTTATGGCTCTGTGCATGACTATATCCAATGACAGTGCCCATTCCTCCACGCTGGCTATGATTGTTCATTTGTTAGGGGTGACATCATTCCCTTCCGCCTTTTGGATGTCCAAAAACAAGACTCTGTTTTTGTGAGTGTGCACTGTGCCATTTCATTCCCTTTGTTGTAATTTGTGAATCATGTTTCCATTTTGCTGCGCTGATGTTACAGCAGAACTGTATTGAATTGTACATGTGCCAGGATTGTCTTAATTACAAGAAAGGCTCAAACTTGTGAAAATAAAAACATAATTGGCACCCAGCAGAGCATCCTCATTAATGTTTTTGCTATGCTGGGCTTGGAGTATCAGAGACTTCCCCATGTCGTCACCCTTTGTGGGGAGAATTTGAGCTCGTCTGGTATTGGCTCAAGAAAGCATAGTCAAACTTAAACAAATTAGACTGTAACAGACTTTCTGTACTATGACGCTGCCTCCCCAGTCACCCAGTCAGCCATTCTAATTGTTCCATTTTGATATGTGATGTTGGTCTTTTGATCATGATCATCATATAAAGTGTGTGCTGTGTGCCAAATCACCAATGTCCCATCTTAGCCCATAAGTAAGTCTTGTATTTGACTTTGAACTTGCTGCAGCTTGTTGATGCCGCTCGCCCCGCCCGTTGGGTCAGGGCATCTATAATGACCTGGTGCCCCCTCCTCCCCCTTCTCTTTCCTCCCTTCCCAACATGGAAGATTTGTACAACTGCGACTCAACACTAGGACATGGAGGACTATGATGTTCGCTCGGCCGCCAGCATTCTGGCCTCCGTGAAAGAGCAGGAGGCGCGTTTTGAGCAGCTGACCCGAGCCCTTGAGGAGGAGCGTCGCCATGTCAACCTGCAGCTAGAGCGCTCCAACATTACTCCCAACCCCCCTACCAGCCAACTGCTAGCATGGCAGCAGGTGGTGATGCAGGTAAATGATGCCAGCATACTGGCCAACCCCCCCCCTCATTTTTAACCAACTTGTGTCTGCCTCACTTCCTACCTCTCTAAAGCAACATTCTCCTGCCCCCGCCTTCAATCAGACCAAAATCATTCCATCGCCTTGTTTGCTCACGGTCATTGCTTTTCATCATTGGTGGGACTCAATAATCTCTCTGTTCAACTTCTCTGTGATTTGGAACACTTGTTCCAGTTCGTCTGAACCCACTGTCCTGGATGTTGTCAAATATTCTGCTCTGCGGTGACTCATCTTTAAAAATGAGCTGATGAGATTCAACCTCTGTTCCTTCTACGCCACAGTTTACCATTCAATCCCATCTCATTTTGCCCGCTGGTCTTTGATATTGTCTTGTGGTGCTGTTGATTGGATGTGGCATTTCGCCCAGCTCTGGACAGTGTCTGGGGGACATTAGAGTCCTGGCCAGGGCTCCTGACAATGCTGGCTGATTATGCGGAAGCAGGAAATGTAAGATGTAGAAATGAGACAACTGTAATCCCCTAAAAATGTCAGCAATCACAACGGCCCATTGATTTACACAAGAAAGAAAGAAACCCTCTCAGGCTGTACACATGTTTCACTAACCTGAATTTGAAAGCACAATTTGGTGATGCAGGCACCTGTAGCAGTTGGATACATCACCTTTAATCACAGTAAAGGAGGCAGTCTCATGTATTATTGATATAGCAAGACTTGCAGAGATGAAACTGCCTACATTTGCCTGCGGTTGTATTTGCCTGCATTCACATTTTGTCAACAGTCGTGTCAGTGTTCATTTGTAAAGGGCTTGCTGCCAATTTGGCCTCATGAAGGGATAACGAAGAGGATGCAGGGAAGTATTAGCAGGGTAAAGTAAACTCGTCGTCCCCTCCCACACCACAGGGGGTAATCTGCTGCTTTTCTTCAAAAATCCTGTGAAATACTGAAAGTAGACAAGCCGCCGTTGTCTCCGTACAATCAAGCTCCCAGGAAGAGGGGTGAAAGGGCTTTGAAGCAAATTTGACATAGTGGCAAAACCGTGGAATTAACTGTAACTCAGTGGATATACACAGTATATATTTTTTTAATTTAGAAATCATTATTTAAATCATTAAGTCCTACAAGTTGTAAAAAATCATATCCATCATTATTTTTCTTCCGTCCGTTCATGCGAATGAATGCGTGATCGAGCGACTGATATGCTAGTTTAAAGGAAACACTAGTGCACTTGCTCTATGGGCCCATTTGTGCGGAAGCAGTACAGAAGATCCAAATTTTATACTCGGAAGTTGAACTTTTGTGGCTAAATGTGCCACTGAGCAACTTTCATAGGAATGAGAGGGGCCCCTCCTCAAACCTTGTATCAAATTGTCCTTATACATCGATGCCTACAATATGCATGCTTTTGAATGCAAGCTGTCCTAAGAAGTGTCCGATTTTCTTCTTTTATCTTTTCTTTCTATGTAGCATTACTTTTGACAACAATGTCTAGGAGTTTGAGAAGAACCTGAGCAGTTATCAGCTGAGGCAAACTGTCTCTAGGGTCTGCGGTGGTCCCACAGAATAAATCAGCTCAATCAACTAACTGTGCATTGTGAAACGTGATTTTAGTTGCTCAAACTAAGGCAACCTAAACAGAACACGTAATGTTAGTCTACAATGGTGTCCGTTGTGCTGGTGACTCTCTGCCGAATGTGTCGTGGTTGCTCGTAGTGATGGCAGCTGTTGAAAACAGGAGCAGAATATTTAATTGTCCTCAGCTGTCAATTTTACTTTGATCAATTTCAAATACATACCCATCTGTCTTTATTGTCAGATGGGTATTAGGTAAGATACTATGAGCAACCTCAGATGCGTTCAGTTGAAAGTCACCTGTTAGCACAGCTGGCAGACACTGAGTCACTATGACCTGCCTCCACATTAATGGAGGTGCCGCTAGGTTACTGATTCGTCTATGTTTGTGTGTGTGTGTGTGTGTGTGTGTGTAAGACAGAGTGAGATATCCTCCCCTCCTCATAAACTGGTCAATGATTTAGTGGACAGGGCTTAACATGACAGGCAGTGAATTAACCATCTCTCTCTCGTGCTATCATTCCCAGTTCAGACGCATAGATAACCCCCACCCTGCCTATTTGCAAACTAGGGAGTCAATTGGGCATAACAGAGTACCGCCTCAATTTACATCACTTTGAAATGTCATTCAGTCACCAGGCATTAGACTTTTGGCTTAATCATAAACACCTATGAATGCCAAAGCAAATTGGACATTGGGGTGGTGGGGGGGGTTTGATCAGTGTCTGCTCTGGGGTAAACAGCTTTGGGGCAGAAGGTGCAGTGTTGTGCGTAAATGTCTATGTGTGCTGCATCGTGAGACCCACTCCATTCACATAATGAGAAATGCATCAGGTTGTTCTCTTTCTCGTTTTTTCCTTGCTTAGTTTCTACCACACACTCACACATACTCCCCAGGCTGCATGATGGATTAAAACAGATCATGGATCAGTAACCGAGGGCTCAGATTCACAACCCAAGGGCCAGACTCAATGAGGCCTGCCATTATTTAAAGTTGGGGTCAGAAAAGGAAAAATGGACCAAGTATGATAAATGAAATCAGATTCAAATAGACGTCTAATGAGAGTGATAAGCCACTGATCTAAATAGCGCTTTGCTACAAGGTGCTCATTTCAGAACAGATTGGCTCCTTACTCTTTAATCTGCCATCATCATTGAGATCAGTATTGTCAGCGTTTTAACACAGGCGACCCAGAGAGACAGAGCAGGCCGAGTGGGGAGCGAATAAACACGAGAAAAACAGTCTTCAGTTCACAGAGCTTGATGCAGATTACTTCACACATATCAGCACATCACTTTATGATCGGTCTCTTCAAACAGTGCTCTGAAACTCCTCTGTTCAGACCAGCCTGGATGTGGAGTGAGGCATGGGCCTGGCATGCAGCCCAATGATGCAAATAAATCGCTCACTGATGGTTTGACAGTATTATACGGAAATATAGCAGTCATTTCCTCTTCAAATTTAAAGTCAAGAAGATTTGTAGCCTCTCGAGCTGTTGAGTTTGGTGACAAATCTTCTGGCTAATGTTCATGTGAACATAAATTTGTTGCATAATAGGAAATAGCTTTTAGTCAATCCAATGGCGTGGCTCTAGGGATCGCAATGTTGGTTGGTCCACCACTTTGGTTCCAACTGAAACATGGTGAAGTCTCAGCAAATACTGGATGGACTGCCATGCAAATTTGTACACATATTCATGGTCCCCAGAGGATGACATCTCCTGACTTTGTTGATCCTCTGATTTTCCTTTAACACCACCATGAGGTTGAAATTGTGTATCCCTCTGTGCTGGCGCCAGCTGTGGCCGGAGACACTGGAGTCTCTGGCTTTTGATATGGTGCCATTATCGGGTCAACGTTTTAATTTGTCCAAGGCTTGGTTATTACAAAATACCTGCAAATTACATTTGCATCAGCCTCAGCTATACATTGAGTTTGGTGATAATTAGCAAATGTTAGTATGCTATTACGCTAAGCTAAATCCATGAAAAGGGTATTTATGGGCATTTTGCCATGCTGAAGTTAGCATTCAGTTTAAAGCATCACTGTGCCTTAGCACAGACTCATCCACTGCTACAATAGTGTGGCTGGACACTCTTTGATGTGTTGAACCATTATGGTTGAAGCTTTTCAAGAGTTCCATGTTGTTTTCTTTGGCTAAAAATGCAACATATTCTCTGTTTTCTATGATTTATATTTGTCCTACAGAGAGTCGAGACAACATAATAGTCCCAAACACAAATAAATCACCCTCTGATATGAACACAAGTCACCTTGTTTAGCTGGAGAGCACACAACTAAATAGGATTAAAGAATATTGTGGCTCAACGGGTTTCAAATATAATTTTCGGATTTTTGATTTGGCCCTGCATGATGTTAACACAGGGTATACAAAGGTAGATCACCACAAGACACTTTGACCATTGTATTGGGACAATAAGTGTGGGAGAGGTTCATGTAAACAGCACTGCCCTACTTTCTAAGACCTTATTAATTCAATTCTGATCCTCATTCACTCCAATACTACTCTGTATGAATTGCAGCCAAGGAAGAGAATTAGAGTGGTTACACTGCGACGTCCTGTGAGAAACATCAGAACAATGCTGTCGGACACTCCATTAGCTTTTCTGATGAAATTATCAGTAGAGATTCAGTGACACGGACTGAGGCGCCTTTCAATCTGCATCCTTCGACAGCCCCAACATGTGGCCACTCACATGCTAAGATCATACCCTTTCTTCATTTGATATTGCATTGGCCTGTGGTAATTGATTTTTGCCTGAAGGAGCGTTATCGCAGAGGCTCCGAAAGGTCAACTGGTGCATGGTGACAGTTCTCTGTGTGGAGAAAGGCAGACAGCGCTCAGACAACCATGTCTGGTTGCAGAAGGTGACCTCATTTCATATACACCAGACGCCTGATCTATCTACCCACGGCCGCTGCCCGGCACGTGCACAGATTCCATTTTGTGGTGCATACAATCATCTGGCTGCATTGACAAGCAAACAATTTCTCACACTATGGGTGTCATTAAATTTTGGTGTTTGGTATTCAGATGCCATATTCAGTGGACTTCTAAGCATTGCAGAGGCATATCATTCCCTTGTGCAAATGTTGTGGGAAGTTTTCAAAGGCTTGTGAGCTTTTGAGAGCAGGAACAGTGCAGCCTTTGATCTGTGCTGCTGTCTGCGGTGAAGAGGTACAGGCCCCGGCCCTGCGATGGCACAACAGCACTCTACCAACAATCGCTCCAGCCGCCCTCCACCCACTTTCATCACCACAGCCCCCCCCCAGCCCTGCCTCGGCACAATGGAAACAAAGGGCTGAGGGTGCTATAGCGACAGAAGATCCATCCTTCCACTGGCGGGGCCCGGGAGCCCCTGTACCCTCGTAAATCACCTGCCTAACAATGAGCCTTAGTTAACCCCCTTCCCTCCTCGATCTTCCCCTGTCTTCATCCCTCGCCGTGCCATCAGGAACTTTCTCTCCTCCCATAAACACCCTAATTACCTTGGTGTGAAAATACCTCCTTTGTTTATCTTTGTATGCCACACAATTCCCGTGCCAAGCTACACCACTTTTCTCTGATATTGTAGCTTCATGGAGCAGCCTGCAGAATAGTCACCTTTAAAGTCTAATGTTGGTGCTTGTTTTCCATGTTTCCTGATGGAGCACTTAATCGTGCTATGTAGCAGTTTAAAGGTTACTTGGTCCTCTGGTGTTAAGGCATACAATTTCTTTTTTTTAATTGATCAAAGAGTCTGTGGCCGGTTGTCCGGCACAATACTGATTTCCAGGTCCAGACTTTCCTTAATTTCCTTAAGTGACTTCTTGAGCTCAACTTTCATAGCTTTTTTTCAGGGACCCATGCATGATGTCCAGTGAGTCTGTGTTTCGGTGCGTTCTTTGTCTGTAGTAACATGTTTTGTTTCTTTGTCTTCAGCCTTGTCTTGTGCCCGGTGACATGTGTGAATTGATTTTGAACTAATGTTGCACAATTTGCCACAACGTCACACTACTTCTTCTCAGGGTCATAACTAGCAGAGCTTGTCTTTATGTTAATATTATTATTAATAAAAACACAATATTCAGACTTTTCCTTAAGTGTCAAAAGAAAACATTCTTGAGCTGCAAATATTTCTGCTTGTGGTGAAAGTGGTTTCCAACCTTTATTCATGTGACCCCTGAACATGATGCAATATTTCCCTGTGACTCCTTGTCACGGGTTGCATGTCTATAATTTATGAGTACTTCAGTCAAAGAGCATTTTTTTCTTCTCTGATTGTTTCATCTGAATATTTTTCAGAAGCCTGAAGAGGTAAAGCAATACAGTATTTCATATGAAATATGCAAAGATTGGAGAAAAGTCTAAAAGATTAACGTCATTTTTCTTATTTTCTACCTGTCAAAAAAACCCTGTGCAGATCCAGAAGCCCAGGTTGGGAAGCAGACCTGGTGCTCTGGTGGAAAAGTGGATTGTCCAACAATCGTGGGCATGTCTCGGTCTCTAAAGGCAATGCAATCCATTTACAAATCTAATAAATGTTTTAAACATTTAAAGGGCTAACTCCACTTGCTTCTTGTTAAACTTAGGCAGAGCTGCCATTTATGTTCGAGGTTATCTTTTATTCAATCCACTTCAACATTAGGAGTCAAGATTGAGGCGATGGCCCATGAATCACACTGCTAACTGCTCCAGGTGGGGAGAGAGTGTCAGCTTGGTCCGGGGTCTAACATGGAAGGACAGGAATTTTTACTCAAGGTTGGGGTTGTGCAGACAAACAGGGAGAAATAGGTTTGAAGGAGGGGGACAGCCGAAAAGCCTTTTGTACTGTGGGCTATTTATATTGCTCTGGGGTGGCTCAAACATCCATCCTTCAAATCAGCCCCAACGCTGTTGGACTTAATGCCTGTCCTGGTGCACCTCCGTGCCATTTGATCACAATCCATTAAACCATTATACTCACTAAAAGCACTAAGAGGGGTATCTGAACACTGCTCCCATTTCCTTCACCAGACACCCTCTCTGTGTACTCGCATAGGTGAACACAGAGGCTCCCTAACTTTGAAGGGCACTGCCTCAGTCTGAAAGTTTCTGGAAAATGTACTTAAAGATGACCATGGTAGTCTGAATAGACTGTTTACTTGGTCTAGTCTAAGTTCATAGACTAAATTATTGCCCATGTGTTTACAATAAAGCCCCTCACCTTCACAGCGCCACCAGAGGAATGTGACCTCGCCCTTCCCAGTGTCCAGCAGGATAACCAAACAGGGCTAGATGCTGACCCCTTTCAACTGGCAAAAAACTCAATTGAAAACAGACTTTGTAGTATAGGGCTGGAGGTGTTCTTGAAAGCCTTGATTTAATTATCCTCATGAGTTTAACACACTGCTGCGACAATTTTACTACATGACTTACAAGCATGGGAAGTGTGCAGGAGTAAATTTTGACTTTATTGGACAGAACACTCCTCGAGACTACAATTTCCTTAATGGCAAAAGGGACTTAGTGCTGAAGGTTTCTTTTCAAATTCACCCCAGTGTGTTCTGCTCTCGACAGCATAAACTGCAAAACTGTTTCCCATATGGTTGTCACTCAACAAATACATGCAAATACATTAGATGGCTCTCAGATCTATTGTTAAATTAAAAAAAATGCAAGTAGACATAATTGAAAAGTGTTTGGATACCAGAGATGTATTCACAATTCCTGAAAAGCTCAAACTCTGCATCTAACAAAAACAGCTAAGGCAGACCAATCGGCTCGTCTGAAATAGTCCCCGAAAGACCCACAAACTAAATAATAGATGAATCAACTCAGAAGGGGCAGCTGTAACCCTCAGGTTGGTACTTTACCTGGAATTAGCCTCAAATATAAGTCTTTGATTTAATGCTTACAGAAGGAAACATCGGGGTATTTGCAAGTTCCAGTAAGTCCTCTCTCTTCAACCTGCCTGTGCATTGGAGAGATTATCAGCACGTGAATTCTTTGCATCAGGCGTATGTGCAGCTACAGTAGGTGCTATACCGATGGACTGTATATAAGAAGTAGACGTAGTCATCGTGACGTCACCCATTGGTTTGTGGACTGCCGTTTTGAAGCCTTGAGTTCGGCGAAATTTCGCCGTCGCCATCTTAGATAACGGACGTTGCCATGTTTTTTTTTCACAACCAATGAACTGAAGTTACCATATTTGGAATGCGGAGGAGCGACGTAGAGATGCCGTATACGTCTCTGGTAGCGGCAGCAACCTGTCAATCACAGTAAGCCCGCCCTAAAGCATACCCCGCTTTATGGTCTGTTTTACTCTAAAAGGGATCATCATTTACTAAATGAGCATCATGCTGTATTGAATACGACTTGAAACAAGCAGTTGAGACCATAAACTCAAGTTTGCAATGTTTACTGAGGGAATAAATCAAGTGATAAAAAAATAATTTTCTCATAGACTTCCATACAATCGGACTTCTTTTTGCAGCCGGAGGAGTCGCCCCCTGCGGGCCCGTAGAGAGAATGCAAGTTTTGAGACCCTTCCGCATTGGCTTCACTCAGCAGAGCTGGAGGTTGCCGCCTGGGCATACGATCAGATTGGAGCAATTCAGTCAGAAGCACACACACATCTATTGACTTTGCACTCTGGCTGACTGTATGAGCTCTGCCATGGCCCCCAGGCTGATTCACATTTCACTGTTGGACAGAAAAAGACAACATCACAGAGTCTGGAATTTACAAACCTTTGCTTTTTTGTGCCTTAGAGTTGCACACACACTTTGTCAAAAGATCATGTAAATTGTCACAAGTTGAAGCCAGGCCGTGGGGCCCTCTTCATAGTTTGGTGCAGTTGAAGATGGTGATATGTTGTGTGAACTGTCTGAGTGTCTCAGAGTGATTCTCTTAGAGAGGGATGGTTAATAGGGCAGGAATGTGTGAATAGACGGGCACTGCTCTCAACAGTCCTCTCTCCAAGGGCCTCATTCAAGCTGAATAATGGCATATATACCAAGCACATATGCCATATATGGTAAAGAAAACAAACCTTTAACGTTCTCAAGTTGAATCTCAATTATAAATGCAGATGACCGTCATCCCTTTTGTCTATTCATTTCTGAGCAAAATGACACAACAAACAGGATTCCTGAAGCTGGTCATCAGATGCAGTGGCTGACTAACCTGCCAAGAAACTGTGGATCATCAGCCAACATGTAAACATATTCTGAGGCATGTGAAAAATGGAATTTTACCTCTGACTGGAGTACCAGTTAGATGGCCCATCTGTCAACGAGAAATCTCGAAAAATACAAAAAGAGTCACTCATGAAAATTGCCGTGAAGGTGGGCTATCAGGTCATGGAACAACTAATTAAGTATGATCATTTTGTTTATGTGTAAAAGTTGATGATTTGCTGCATGTCAGGCTCAGACTGGTTCAGATTCTGTTGTTTGTCCCTCATTCAGAGTCCTAATTATGCGTGACAAGATGAAAAAACTAAGAAAAAGCCTAATCCAGTCATAGTTGAATTGAAAACGTTACTGTGCAATCACAGTACAGCAACATGAAAACAGAAAATAGAACCTTTTGATCTAAAGTGATGTCATTTAAACAGAGCTTTATGTCCCTTAATGAAGGGAAAATTGCCTTTTTGCGAGACAAAAGCCCCCAATAGATTGGACTCTAATCCTCTGCATCGCTGAGTAGCCATTTTGCGAGGGGAAAATAAAATAAAACATGATAGTAAGACTCATTAGATGAGGGCTTTTTTGCAAGCTGTGCCATTGTTAGATAACAGCAGTCAGCCTGTAACAGAGCACATCATCCTGGTGCTGTAGATTCTCACACGTTATTGTTTTGTCAAGGCCCTTGCACTTTGCAGTGATTGCCTTAAAGAATTTAGAGCAGCAAAGTCCGTACTATCTTTAAAATCACTTGTCTTAGTAGACCTGCTTTGTGTATTGTGTAATATTTGTTTGAACTTACTGATCTCTTTGTTAAGGTTTCAAGGTAAAGTAGGGTTTCCAAAGAAATGTACTCTTGGCAGAGTGGAGAAGCTTTTGAAGTACTGTTCAAAATGAGATGCCATTAAAGTCTCCTTTGAAACTGAAGATTATAAAAACATTTTTTTTTGTTGTACCGAAATGCCATATATATACCACAAGCTGCTCCTGCCTTCTTTCTACTTTTTGGAAATACTTGTGCTCCTCGCTCTTTCTCTCTGTGTTTTCTATACATCTGGCATCTCGGATGGAAGTGAAAAACATGATTTTAACAGATGCCGCTTTATTGGAGATGTCTGGCTGTCAACGCACACCTTGTTGCTGAACATTAACCTTCCTACCATCTGTTTCACGCCATACGTCCTGACAGAGTAGAGCTGACTCCTGGAGCTTTGATTGCAACTCCTGGATTATTCATACAGCTTGTACATTTATGGTACAAGGCCCAGGCGTGGGTTGGCTATACTCAAGAGAATTTTGCTTTTTTTCTGACAGTAGCAGGTATTTCTGGAAACTGTATGTATCACCAACCTGTGATGTTGAACTCATTCCAGGAATTATTTTGAAAGGACATGTTGAATATACTGTTTTGGATATTTAGTTCACCTCAAACTGTCCTGTCTATTTTTACTTTATTTTGTGTGTGTTTTACCTGTCTGCATATGAAAAGAACAACAGCATTTTGGTTGTTTTAGTTCCCTGGATGGCAGTGTCTGTTGGTCGGCCCGCAACTTTGTTTCAGACTGAAATATCTCAACAACTGTTTGATGGATTGCCATGAAAGTTTGTACAGACATTCATGGTCCCCGGGAGATGAATCCTAATTGGTGACCCCCTGATTTATTTCTCTTGTACCGTGATGAGTTTGACATTTGTGGTTTTGAGTTAAATGTTTTGACAACTATTGAATGGATTGCCATGAAATTTCCTGTCCCCCTCGGGATGAATTGTAAAAACTTTGGTGATCCTTTAACTTTCCATCCAGCAGCATCATGGCATGGAAAACAAACCAGCTAGTGACATTCCCATCAGCTGTGCTCTGTGTTTATTGGTAAATAGTAACATTTTAACATGCTAAACCAAGACGGTAAAGGGAAACAGTACACCCACGAAAAATTTGCATATTTCCATTGTAAACATGTCAAGCATACTGTATAGTGGTGCTTTGAGCCAAACGCTAACGCTAGGTACAGCTCACCTCACTGCTATGTGGCAGGAGACGTATTGTGTAGTTCGAGTCTAGATGGTTTGAGATTTGGCAAATGTTCCAAAAAACAATAATCACAACATAAAACTATGAATTGGACACCGGCAAATCACACATGCACAGAGGAAATAAAGAGTGCCGCTTCTTTTCTAATCTGCTCCCATGAGTATACCAAAGCACTTAATGGATTTTTAAACAGGGTTATGAAACTCACTCAGTGCTTAAATGGCTTAAATGGAATGTGATATTGCAAATCACTTAAGAGAAAGCAATGCACCGTAATTTAAATGATAAACCTTTTGTTTAAAACCACTTTTTGGAGGTAATGTTTGTTGGATGAATTCTTAATGGTATTGTTGAAAGTAAATAGTAAATGTAATGGTGCATGACGGGCAAGTTATTTCATTAAGAACAAATGGAGTAGTAACATTCACATGAAATACCAGGCTTGTGGAATGCGTAACCTCAGCCATTTCCCCTCCGTTTGGGATTTCACCTTTCTCTGTTTTCTTTTTTTTAAGTCGAGTCATTCTTTTCCTCCTTCTTCCTTTTTTGTAACTCCAAACGTCTCTCAAAGTTGTCCTTAGTTAAGCTTCAATTTACGTTAGTAGATTAACATTCCTTGACAGTCTTGGTCACAGTCATAGATATTTGAATGTGAATTCTTTCACGTACGTCCCACCCCTCCCTTATATCAAGTGCAGTGAGAGGAACGGGACAAAGAGGTGGAGAAAGGGAGCTGTGTGTGTGTAGGGTGTAAAAATGTGCAGCGTATTGGGGGCCTTTGCCTCAAAAGGGCCAACTTTTGAGGCAAAGGCCCCCCCCACACCTCCTCTTCTTTTTCCTCGTCTCTCTCTGGTAACAAGGGGGAGGGGTCGATGGATTGACAGACGCAGCTGGAGTGCATAGAGGGAACTGGTCCCACCCCACTAAAGATGCCAGACATAGACCCAATGAGAGAGAGAGAGAGAGAGAGAGAGAGAGAGAGAGAGAGAGA
>NW_022280039.1:6985989-7020004 GCF_004355925.1 Anarrhichthys ocellatus
TGCGTGCATATGCACACAGTTTGGTTGAGCTCCATTCCTATTCTTGGATCTCTGCTTTTGTTAGCGAGGGGCCTTTCTGCTGTGGGTAACGGCCTCCTTTGCCCCTCCATCTCTTTCCATTCCCTGCATATGTACAGCATCTCTGGAAAAGAGAAAGCTGGGTCCCTTTCGTTCAGCTGTGTAAAACCAGCCTGAAATAGCCAGGATTGCACAGGATGATGGTTGATTTTACTTTCAAAATAAAAGAGCCAGTTGCCAGCTCACATGTGTCAACCATTCTGCTTTCATGCCCTATGTGATATATATAAAATGTGCAGAGTATTGGGTGCCTTTGCCTCAAAAGGGCCAACTTTGGTTTTGTGTGTGAGATATATGATACTGTATATATACTGTATATTTGTATATATGTTTCACTGAATATACTTTGTAGGAGTCCTTTAGACACCGTGATTATTTTATTATAGTAAAGGTCTATGTGTTACCTGTAGACCTTCAATATGGCCAATAGTATTATGCCACTGTTTTGGGAGAATGACCTGGGCTTATGCTTAATTAAAATGTTAATGACTGATTTTTTTTTTTTTTTCGAGATAGCTTTCACTTCAAAACACACAACTCTCTCAAGAGGCAGCAGCAGTTTTGTACAAAATCACGTCTCCTAACGTATGACTATACCTGTGCGATAACTTAAAACAGACCCTTTTTTTTCGGCCATATGTTCGGTTACACATGACGTACTAGGCTATTGGCTACTACAGTATATTACCATCAGCTATTATATGATTTGTAAATCTTTGCTCGGTTAGCTTGTGGAATATGGTTGTATGGTTGATAAGACATGTACTATGGTTGTTTCAAATGTAAGCTAACCCTTGTTTTGTAGTTGCCCGCCGGTAATGCAACACATCCGCAAAGCTGACTTTTTGCGGACATGTGCAATAGTTGCGCTTTTATTGTGAAACGCCCAGCGCCCCACTTCCGGTACTCCTGTCGCTAACTCCGTCTGGCTCGACACAGCTGAGCAGAGGATGGCTGCCTGCGTCTGAGCTGCTGCCTCTGCGCTCACAGAGGGAAAACTCAACGTCAATAGACAAGGAAAGCGCGAGGAGACGAGAGGAGGAGAGGAGGGAAAGGAGTTTTACCAAGACCAGGAAATAGTTCTCACACATTTATTTCCCCGGGAGGTTTTTAATTCTTGTCTGGAACGAAAGGGGGGATTTTTAGACCATGCCTGCTGAAGTGAAACAGGTTAGTGTTGCTGTGTCTGCCGGTCTCCTCTCATCGTATCTTCCTCCTCCTCCCAATTGTTCCACTCATTGTTTGGATTTTGTTGCATTCCTAACATTTTTCCCTGGATCATCACTCTTTATGTCTTTTATACAGCTTTTTTTTTTTTAAACCATAACCCTTCCCGAGTTTAACACATGAGAGCAGCTATTCTCAGATGTATCGATGTCCTTCAGAAGGATAGTGCGTGTGAGCGTGTAATAATGTGTGTGCACGTATGGATGTGTGCATGTGTGTATGCAATATGCATGAATGGAGGCGGCTGCATGACATCAGATACAGTAAGGACGAGTAAGTACTTCTACCACTTAGTGACCATTTCATGCTGTAAATAGTCATGACCATGAGATATGTTTAGTGGTGGTCCTGTGTGTGTGTGTGGGTGTGTGTGTGTGTGTGTGTGTGTGTGTGTGTGTGTGCGTTGGGGGGCTTGTCTTGCAGGAAAGCAGTGCTGTGACTTATGAGTTCCCTGACACATTCATGGGCTCAGACCAGTGCCACCTATGAGAGCGGTTGGTGTGATCATTGGACAAGCAGTGAAGTATTGAAAGTTTGTCCCTGATCAACGCCAGTGACGCTCTGAATGAGCCCAGGATTTACAGCCTACTGGGCTGCAGTGCTAAATGTGTGAGAGACATGGCATTAAAGTCTTTTGTCTTCCACTTGCACAGATTCCGCAGGAATGTGCTTTTGTTAGCTCTTGCGAGTGTGTTGCTGTGTCTGTGTGGGTGTGTGCGTACACCAGACCATGATGTGCATACATTATTGGAAGTGTTTCCTGTGTTTGAAGCGCATCCACAGGCATCCTACACCATTGCAACGCTCTGTCCCCCCCCCCTCTGCCGAGCTTGGCAGCGCTCAGAAGCACAAAAAAAAGAGGAAGAAGACAGACATCCAAAAAAAGAAAAAAGAATCTGATTGAATAAGGTCAACTTCCCATCAGCGCCGCTCTCCTCCGCTGGGCTGAGAGGGGTGGAGTTACACATTCCCTGTTTGGCAGACAAAAACATTCTGTCAGCTCTCCACGTTGCTCTGATAATAATACATTAACAGTTGCCCCCATGGATGAGTGCCACCAGATAACTGAAAGGAGCCTCGGCCAAAAACAGAAGCCGTTTTTTCTCTCCCTCACACACTCTCAGTTCCTTCCATCAATTGGTCTTGATAAGTTTGAAGGCTGTGCACCAAGCGGGAGAGTCGATGGATCAGAAGCAGGGCAGCAAATGTTGCCTGTTGGAATCCTTGCTTGGATTATGTGAATGGGATGAAATGCATGTCAACAACCTCGTGTCCGTGACCCCCTTAACACCGAGATAGTTGGCGTGCTTGGGGGCAGGACGGCATCGTGGCGTGACCTTTTTTAACTCAGCTGGACATTCCTCAGCGAGGGAGCACCTGCTTGGGCAGCGCTGCGTGGGAAAGGGGGTTCAACGTGTGTCAAAGTCACACTTACCCATATATGGATCAATGTGGATCAATGTGTCCATGTTTTTTTGTTTTGGTTGTCATTCTTCTTGCTTTTGCTCAGTTATTGCTGTTCGGACGATAGAAGAATAGATTGGAACAGACGTTGAACCTCTTCTAGCTGCCACGTCTTGCAGTGATATTCCATGTTGAACTCTATATATGTCCTTCAGGGGGTCCAATAGCTTGAAACCAGTTTTTATACTCAGAAGAATGTAGATATCAAGTGGGGAGAGATGCTGATCTGGCGTGACCTCATCTTAATGCTGCAGCAGAGCTTACGGTAAATTAGTTTTAGCCCACTGAAGATTACTGCATAGCCCTCAATTAGTGGGGGAGCCTGCACCAGACAACGTCTGAGTTAAATATAAATGCTCCTTTTTATTTTGAAACTCAACACCAGCAGGGTATTGCTCAAATCCTCCGAATTCAGTTGCGGCATCTTCCTTCCACTCATGAAAAATAGAAGAACAAATTTGTCGTGAAGGAAAACATTATGAATAATCCAGTATAGTCATCATTTTTGCCAAGGTCTATCAAAAAAAACCGACTTTACTTTCCCCCGCAAACTAGAAGGACCCGTCTGAATAACAAAATCATCCATCAGTGATTCAGAAACAGACTAAAGGAGGTCTTGTCTTCAGACAGCCGGTTACTGCCAGATTCTTGACAGCCAGCGGGGGCTTTCAGCTCCCCTCCTCTCCGATGCTATTTGATTTCTTACCAAAATTAAAAAATCCGTCAAACTTTTTTTTTTCTTCTGCGGGGCTGTTTTCATTCAACAGCTCGATCTTCCCTGCATACTCCTTCCCGTTCATTTCCTCAGGCTCCCCCTTTGTGACCGCAGAGGATGTTGTGCAGATCAATATTTGAAGACATGTAGAGCATGAGGAGGGGCTTTGTTTGGGGGAGTGGAGGCCATACAAGAATAATGCCAATGACCGGAAAACATAGCTAACAGAGTGCAGGATGGGAGAAGGGGGGGGGGGGTCACGAGTATTCTGAAGGCGAGAGGGTTTCGTTGGAGGCGTGATCATATGGTGGTAGGTGGCTGATGACACCAGATGGCCCTCCCACCACACAGCCTGGCCATGTTTCCCATACCGTTCCCATGACCGCCTTTAGAGCCTGACCCATGACACAACATGGCTTGACATGTCACATTATCTGCCACACCGCCCACCATCCGTCTGCCGGCCGTCCAACCCGACCGGTTTCTCTCGCTGGATGCCTGTCTTTGGTTTTAAGTAACCTGAACTGTATCACCATGTGAGCAGCTGAGACCATGTATGTACCTTCACATGATCACTGCCGCGTCAGCTTATAAGAGCTCAGTCTAACAGTTTGTACTTCTTTGCGTATTTGTTCAACTTCCTTGAAGTACCAAACGGATGTATTTTGGCAAAATAGCGTCATCATGCATGGTATTGTAACTTGTCATTGTCAATATGAAGATTCTCATTACATTACCATTTCTTTAGAATATTTTATCGGTTTGCTACTATCTACTACAGGGCTGCTCCCTCTTTGATGATTAGTCAATTCAATTATTTATTACCAAGAAACTTATTAGTTAAACACAATAAGTGGTTCAGTTGTGTGATTCTTTCTGGAGGAACTCAGTTTTACAGATATGTTGATTTAAATCAACTAATGGATTAGATGTTGGTCAACTAAGAATGTCTTTGGTCAAGGACAGCCCTAGTATATTATTCTCTAATGGAATATTAAGCAAAGATGTCAAACATTTACTGGCGCCGGCTTCTTTTATCTGTTTCTTTATTCATAGTATTTGTTGTATTTCTCTGATTCATGTATTGAAAATTTAATTTATTTTTTTGACAATTCATAGACGAAGCAATTCATAAATTCAGTGTAGCAGCTAATTTATTTCCTAATTATTTTCATTATCGACTAATCAGCAGATTATTCTCTTGATAATCCATTCATTGTTTTATCAATGGACTGTAAAAATGCTCGTTACAATTTCTCATAACCCAAATACATATTTATACTGCTTGTTTTATCCGACCAGCCGTCTTAAATCAGAAAGCATTTAGTTAACGATCATAACAGATTCACATTTCAGAAGTGTGAATCAGTGAATTTATGGCCTTTTTGGCCTTAAAAATGATTTCATTGATTTATTAACTGGCCATAATTTCAGCTCTAAACCAGATTATTTACAAAAATCAAAAAATTGATAATGAAAATAATTATTGCCCCCCTATTTTATAATGCATATTGTGATAGTCGTATATACACCACACCAATCCAGACAGCTGGTCCACCAAGTGGCTTCAAACAAACACTAAGAAATATGTGAACTATTTGACCGCGGGAAGTATTACACTTTACTATACATAGTCCACTGTACATTCCTGCTCTGTATCACATGAACACACCCTCAGGTATTTGGTGTTTACTCTGTGGTCGTGTTCTGTGGGGAGCATTGGGGGTCTATGCCACTCAGCCCGTTGGTCCCACAGCCCCCCCCCCCCCCCCCTGCTTTGGCTTCCCCTCTATCTGTCCTAACCCATTTGGCTGGCTGACAGTGTGACCGACGCTGGCCCATGCACTCGCTCACTCACTGTCTGACCACTGGCGAGGACCATAATGCTCTCTCAGCTTTCATCATCATGCTGATGGAATTAAAAAAAAAAGGGTGAGTGGCAGTAAATTGGAAGGCTTGAGAGAGGTTGGAGACGGATGCTTTCATGCTGCTGTTTGGAAACGGCAGAGGGGAGAAGAAGCGGCGCATTAATGAGATGGCAGCTCATTATCTTGCTGTTGGTTGTTTCTTTTACCTATTCAGCATTACAGCGCGCCGGTTATCAAAAAATATGTGCAGGGTGCAGAGAGTGTGAATCACGTATGGATGCATTTATTCATGCACATCCTTGAAGACGTTACATTGTGTTTCCCTGCTTTACATTTTGCATAATGTCCAATCACTTATTAATGACTTGAGTTTGTGCTTTTCCTGCTGCCAAATACATTAAATCCTGCAGAGGTGAGGTGTGAAGATAGTGTCAGCCCATACACACACACACACACACACACACACACACACACACACACACACTTTAGGCTACAAAGGAACATCAATTGGATCCCCGACTTATTTACTCACTGTTTGTCTGCAGGCTACGGACAGGATAGCCCCGTTTATAAGGGAGTGGGATTCATGCTTTCCTTGGCTGTGTCCAATAAACACTTTTCTATCTGTGCTGCTGGAAGCCAGCAACAAGATCCATGTTTTTTCGATCAGGTAGATAAAAAAAGCCACTTGCCTCAGAGAAAGCAGAGGCGTCTCAGTCACACAGGCTGACCAGAAAGCTGTGGAAGTAAAACTCGCTACACTTGAAATAAAGCTGCGCTTACGGCCACATCAGGACTGTAATCGTTGTAGTGACAATATTTACATGATGCTCTCCTATCCTATTAATGGTGTGATTACATAATATCAATTTATTATATCATAACAATTTGGTAATTACACAACATGAGCGATATAAACAGCACTCTCCTGTCAGGTCTGATTATCTTCGATGCTGTCAAACAGGAGTGGACTGAGCAGGAACGCTGACCAAGTTTTTATGCTTTAATTTGAATGGCCAGGATGATTATAAGGTAGAGTTATTAACAACATTTCACACACATTTTCAAGTTCCTCCCTGGGTTTTTAGAGGGTTTTACGTGCTGTGCTGCCATTGGGAGGCTGGGGATTTTCAAGACGTGAACATTGTACCGATAAATTGCAGCACCACTGTTCTCACCCCCCCTCCGCTGCCGTCCCATGCGTCGGCACAAAGTAGAAAAAAAAGTAGAAGAAAATGCGCTGCAATGGCAGGGAGAACCCTAATATTTGAAAAGCAAACTTGAATATTAAGATACTGTATGTCGAAGGAACCACACAGTCAACAACAACACGCAGCTAATGCATGGGGAGGAAGTGTATGGATGACCCATAAACAGGTGTCTAGTGTTATATGATGCAGGACAGTGAGGGTACAGCCATTTCACAAAGGAGACGTGAAGATCTAGCGATGCACGTTCAATGTAATATCTATTTTTCAAATTTCCATTGCAGTTAATCAATAGGCCTACAGCACCCTCACTTCCCACGCCGATGCGACTGAGGGTCACTTCTTCTTAATGACCCAATGTGCTGTCACGTTGACCTGTGCAGTGTGGCTGTGCTCGCGTGTGTGCATGCACACATTCTCCGGTACATAAACTTGTGTTGTGTGTGTGTTTCCATGTGTCATTACTGCAATTGGCTTTCCTGCAGGGACTGGCGGTTAAAGCTGCAGATGTGACGTTTTTTTGGGCAGCACCATGGACAAATAACGACCCCGGTGATCCTTAAAGTTGGTGATTGATGACACCGTGGGCGGCAAATTCTAATTTTCCCAGCATCATAGAAAAGCAGCTGGTGAAGTGATTGTTGATGTTTTGAGGTGCTGTAGCTGAAGTTGATCCAAATTGACGGCCAGACTGGACCATACCTGTCACTGTACTATTTTGATAGGAAAGATTAAATTTCCCCCAGAGGAAGAAAAGAATCGTCCAAGTTCATTAGATGGACTGCAGCAACAGAAACATTACTCAAGATAGCCCATACGATTAATGGATTAACTGATAAGATATGTGCCATTTATCTTGAATGGAACATAAGACCATAAAGTGTCCATGAAGAGCGTACATGGGGAAGTTCTTTCCTCTTAGTCCTTCCTTCCTATTCCCTCTCTTTTCCTGCGCTCCAGGCTGGGAACACTGGTGCGACCCAGACCTTCAGTCCGAGAAGAGTCTGGTTCTGGGGCCTTTACAAAAGAACCGAGGCTTCTTTTACAGTTATGTATGGTTCATATAGGCTCCACCCCCTCTGTCCTGCAGCTGGGGACCTCTTCGAGGGGCCCTGAGGGGGAAGGTCAAAGTCCTCATAGAGCTTCCCTCAACCAGAAACGCAGGAACAAACGCCTCCCTACTTCTCCCTTTCTCTTTCTAACCCCCTCCGGTACCATCCATATTGTACTACATGCAGCACAGCCATGGGGGCTGGGGGGGAGATGGCCCAGGCTCCTTTTTGCGTGTTTAGTCTGGAACTTTCTTTTGAGGGATTAGCCCACTTCCTGTCTCTGGGCCTGCCACGAGAAGCAGTCGGGATACCATCGATCCTCCATCATCATACCATCTGTCTCATGCAGCCTTTCGGGATTAATGATTCCCTCTGACAGCTCTTTAGTAGGGCTCTATCAGCTCCAGCTGACCATTCAGATTACGCTGACATGTGGCAGTGTGAGGAGCTTGCATGAGGCATCTCCAGTTTATTTAGTTTAACTGTAAGGAGTCATCACATTCTTGGGTGTTTGAGAACTGAAAGCCATGGCAGATATTTTTCAATGGAAGCTACCAGCTACATGTTTCACTTACTTTTATCAAACATTTTATTTGTTCAGCACACTAATTCTGTCACATAGCTGGAGCGATGTAGTGTTTATACATATGAAGTCTGTGTAAATTCACCACACTGTCAAGTTTTTAATTGACACATCAGATAACATCCATCAGCAGTTGTTGCAGTCGTATTGGCCAGAAACGTTCTCTAATTGCAACATAGACGTTATATTGAATCGGGGTATATTATCCAGATTTATCAAGTTACTGCATTTATGCCATCTGTCCCGTCCATTCTTTTGAACATACCTTGAGGGAATTTCCTCAGATTTGGCAAAAACGTCCACCTGGACTGAAGAATGAACTGATTTGATTTTTGTGGTCAAAGGTCAAGGTCACTGTGACCTCACTAAACAGCTTTTTGTCCATAAATCAATCATTTATATTCTAATTATGACAATAGGATAAAATGATGAAGGGATGACATTTTGAACAGACATGGATGTACATGTGTACTTGATGTACTACGCAGGCATACAACCGCAAGGCAGTAATTCTTTTCTTTTTTTTCTAAAATTGGGATTCTGTTGACTGGATTAACTGTGATTATTGCTTTAACAAAAGACTCATATTGTCCCATTGTATGTGGAAAAAAACAGTATTCGTCTAACCATTGTAGATCCATGTTTTGCTTACTCAGAGCTCAGTCACAAAGCCTGTAGGGAGTTTGAACTGAGGACTGGCTGTTAGTGACCCGCTGGCGGTTGAAGTGCACTGATGAGGTCTGGCACTTCATTAGAATGCTGCTCTGAACCTCGCAACGCACAATAGTGGCTGTTACTGCTGATGGCTCGGATCCAGGGAGAAAAATAAAAGAGAAGGATAGAGGGGAAGAGAGTGAGAGGGAAAGTCCAAACCACTGTAAGCCGACCGGCCTTGGGGCCACACAACCCCTGCTACACACAACCTCTGCTGTAGTAGCCACAGCTCCGGCCCCAACGCTGCCTGCACACAAACATTATGCTAACCGGTGGCAAGAGTTCAGCCAAACCAGGCGCAGAACCTCCTAAAATGGGAAAGATAAACGAGTTCCTGGCATTCTCAACGCTGCCAATTCTCCACGCAGACAACGGTTCGCATAGTTCAATGGTTTCTACAATAGAGGCATGCAGACACTGGGACGGCTGTCATATGCCATTACATGTGATGGCACGGCATTGTTACCCACCACCTCATCTTCTCTTGATATGTGCTCAACCCATTCCCAGAAGAGCCACCGGTGAACAATGGAGTGATGCGCCTCCTCGCACATTCCACAAGGCTCCATTGAGCTATCTAATGAACCTCTACCGCATACGTGGCCTGCGCTGGCTGCCACGGCTCCACGAAAATGCTATCTCGCCCCATCACACTCCCTTATATTTAATTTGTTTGGAATGTGTAATAGGCTGTGAAGTGGAGCGTGGCGCAGCGTTGATCTGTGCCAACCAGGTCCGCGGATAGGGAGGGACAGGTGCCAGCCATCAGTGGAAGGTGGTGTACTTAACACTCTGCGCGGGGCTGGAGTGTAGAATCCTGGCCCTGTGGTGGAGGGCTGCCTGCCAGTGTCCTTTTGCTCCAGCCAAGCAAGCTTTTAGTTTGGTAATAAGACATCATAGCTGTGGGTTCTTGTTCTGAAGCGGGGGGCAGCTAAAAGTTTTAGAGAAAAGGTTGTGTTGGGATTCAATTGCATGCCAGTAGAGCCACAGTCGACATGAAGCACAGCACAAGTTACTTTCTTTGTGCTGTAACTCATTCCTGCATAAGATGATAAGAGGGAAATCCCACCCGGGGGCACATCAAAGGCAAACAAAATAAACCTATTTCTCTATAGGGGTCCCGTTTTTATGCAGCCATTATACTCTGCTATCAGAATTGATTTGTAAATGACGTATTGCAATATTCTACATGAAGCAGCTTAAAGCTAGGGTTGGTAATCTCAAGAAACCAGCTGGAGTATGCACGATTTTATACAACTGAAAAACCCAGCCAAGTGTTACCAACTCTTTCCCCATGAAAATAGTTCGAAACAATAGCTCCAAAAGTCGCCAACACTGACAACCCACCAAAGCCACTCCCGCAAAATGGTCATTATGAACGTGAACATATCATAATGAATATTAACAACAATATGGCTATTGTTAGTAATCACACATGACAAGCCATCAGCTTGTGGAAGACTCCGTTGCAGTGTAATGAGTGCAGGGGCAAATAGCGTGCAGGCAGACAGACAAGCAGATAGTAATGGTGGGATGAGAGTCTATTACAGTCCTGCAACAGTCATAGATACTCAATGTATTCACTGATGTTGGGGTGTATTGACAATTTCAACAGATGTAACAAAAATGTTTTTGAAGAAGATGACCAGCCCTAGCTTTAAATAACATGTTTGCTTTATTAGATAATGATATACAGGGAGAGTGTCTGAGAGCGAGCACAGCCATGACCTGGTGGTATAGGATGTACATTAGCTGCTGAGCCACAAGAACACCCCGTTTTCCATCATTATTCGTGCTTTAACAAGTCACAAAAAGGCAGACAGTGACATAAATAGCTCCAACCTCTCTGCGTCTGCCAGAGTCTGGTGTTTTATCTGTGCTCGTAGACTTTGTAAAAGAAAAATACAGCTCTGAAGGATTGATACCGCAAGTACATTGCCTCTTAAACATACCCAGTGCTGTGCTGTTTTCCTAACTGGACCTTTGCCTGCCATCACCATTAAAACTCACGTGGGTATTTATTTCCCTATGGCTGTTTTTAAGTTGGTTACCGCTCTGCTTTCTTGGATCCTTAGAGATGCAAGAAAGGTCTTAATTTGACACGGTGGTTGGTCAGCAGCTGTACTGAGGCATGTTTTTTTCTCTATTTTACCTCCTTAGATTAGGACGTGTGGAAAAGAGTGTGCTAAACACCACGAGGTTCTCAAAGTTAAGCAAACAAGACCTGTTGACACAGACCTCCTTGAGTTCCCAAATTCCTTCCATCATATTCTAGGACAGTTAAGAGAGGCTTAATCCAATAAAACCCACTCTTCGCCTGTTTTGTGCTCTGCTTCTCTCGAATCCGGCTCTGAGTGTGTGTGTCAGGTGGGGGTGAGTAGGAGTGGCCAGCTGCAGCCTCTGTTGTTCAGGCCACAAGGGAACACAGGGAGTGTTTTTGGGGTCATGGAGCTGCTACATTCCACACTCAAATACTCAGATGAGAGCACTCATTTCTCAGTCTGCTCCAGGCCATAATCCACCTCCGCTATTGTGCATGTGTCACTTATCCACAGTCCTTCAAGCATAATGTCCCGGAAATACTGGTGCTAATTAAGGCTGCTGGTGTCTGTAACTGGGCAGTGAAAACATGTATCAATGCCCTCCTTGTACAGTGCAGAGGCATCACTTACCGGTGAGCCAGAAGTCACGGGAGACCAGACTGAGTGCACCCTTTCTTTCATCCATGTTCTCACGCCGCTCATGTTGTAAGTTTAACAAGGCCTTGTTATGGTCTTGTACTGCTAATGGTGATGAAAGTGAAGTGCACTGAGTGCTTTACTACCTTATATAATTACTTGCAGAAATGAACTCTGATGGTAATTTCTACAGTCAGAGAAAAATGTTATGGGGGAAATGAAAATTGACTCAAGTTCTATGGTGCTAAGTGCAAGACGCACGACACATTGACCATACAGCCCGGTGAAGTAGCCCAGGTTTGTGGGAATGTGCCGATCTGATCCGGGGAGCAACCGTGATAAGAATTGCTGCTTTTCTGGAGTGTTGCTTGCAAGTAGGACCGTAGTGTGTATCCTGTCACACAAGTGTGTAAGTGCACACCCTGGTGCGCATAGGTTCTGTACACTCTACAAACTGCCCACGCCGCATTTCAGTAATCAGGTGTCAACAGACAAATGCCTCTGAGACCTACAGACAGCAGCAGGGCCCCATGATCAGATCTCAAGGTTGCTGGGCCCCCTGATCACCTCACAGATGAGGCCCTTATCCAGTAATGTTGCCCACTCGACCGAGAGACCTTTCAATATGAATGTGCCTGCTGGTCCAGTGAATCAAATACCTGACAAATCACATTATTGCACCATCTTATAAATGTGATATCATTGAGCTGCACATTGATTGAACTAATCAATTGATACTAAAGGCAAAAATATAATCTAATTCTCTATCATCTCAGCATTTAGCTCAGCTCTACCAGCAGTTAAAACAGCATTGGCATTGTCAACCAACTCGAGGTGACCTAAAGAATTAACATTCTCAGTGCCAGAGTATGGTTAGTGTACCCAACCATTGCGAATGTGTCTGTTTTAGTGGCTCACAAATTATTTATTTCTGATTTATTTATTAAAAACACAGTGGGTTTCAGTCTTAAATAATTCATTGCTGCTGTATTTTTTTTGTACTGCTACAGTTTTACAAATGATGAATATGCAAATATCATGTTCTGCTTTATTAGCGATGACAAATTGCCTGCATTCTCCAAAGAGTCCAGAATTATTCCAACCAGTCTCACTGAAATACGGTGTCGCAGCAGGGGCCGCGAGTTGGCTACTAAACCTGTGGGACGGCCTTCAAAGGGAAAGCTATTGGGAAAGGGAAAGCTATCCCCTGCCACATTGTAGTGTGAAAATCACAGTGGGCATGTGCACAGAGACCGATCTGAAAATTAAAGGCCTCTGTCCACGCTCTGCAATCTGAGGCTTGCAGGCAGCGGGACTGGCTCGGTGTCCCCAAGACCTCCGACCCTGGAGCCCCACAGCCACAAGCTGCTGCCGCGCTGTACCCCGGCCTCTGTGGCAAACAAGCCCCCTGTCTTCTCCATCCAACATACACCAACAAACCTAATTAACTTCCCCACTTGGCTGAACCCCCTGCCTCTCCTCTACCACCACAGCTGTGCACTCTGTCCTCGCTACTTTGAATACTCCCTCTTCCTGCGTGTTTTGATTCCCAAACTGCTGCTAACCGATGCCAGTTCACGGCACCTGATCTCTCACAGATTTGTTTCGAAGTCAAACTATACTAATATCAGGAACTACATGTTATGTGCGGGGGTTGGGGGTTTTAAAGGGTGCAGAGGTGTGCAGTGTCTGGAGGAGGTGCTGCAGAGGAAGACTTTTCACTGCAGTGAACCTCTCCAGGGAGGAGCTGACGTCTGCTCGATGGAGTTTAAAACTAGGTTTCTTTAGTGTGTTTACTATACAGACGCAGCATCTTTCTGTGTTGATGCACATTGTGGATGCTGAGTGAATGTAACAGATGCTTCAATGTATGAATTCCTGTGTACTGTGCATATTTGGCAGTGGACTTTGCTAGCGGCAGCACTGCAGTGTTGCGCGATGAGGTTCTGAAGTGGGTCAGCCTCTCTGTAGCACCGGAGCTCCTGTTCGCTCTCAGAGGAGCATGTGAGAAAAAAAAAACCCAAAACGTATAGCCAGGAGAAATCTGCTATTACCATCGCCGTGACTAGACACATTGCTGTCCGCTGTGAACACAAGACAAGCTTAAAAAAACGACATAAGATACCTGCACACTGGATTAATGCTCCCTTAGTGATCTATTCAGGAAGTTATCCATCTGTCTCTGCCATGCCTTTTCAATAGTTTATAGTGCATATGCTAGTTTGTCACTTCTCTCTGGTGTCAGTACATCCAATTGGTTCAAGCGAGGCTTTCCTTTTATTGGAATTACAATATTGTTTTTGAGTTGCCTCTGAGCATGTTTCATAATGAAGCAATTATAAATGTGCAGCAGAATCACTGCAGTCTGTATGATTTCTTGTTTGTATGGATTTTTTTTCTGTCTCGAAAGTTACTTCGTTTGGCTTTGGGTTTCAGCTTGGCTGCTTTTGAATGATGAGCGTTTGGCTGCTCACGGATCCGTCAGTCCTCCCTGGCAGGCAGAGCTGCCTTAATTGTTGCATGCCTCTGGAACGGGCTTCGCTAATGGGGCTGTTGGAGTCCCAATCAGTCAGTGCAGCTTCCCCCCCCCCCCCCTCCTCTAATGTCTCGGCAAGCAGGGCAGCCTTGATGATGCAACAAACGGCTTTGGTTTGGTGACGCCGCTCAGGAGGCTGTGGCCTGGAGACGACATATCTCTTTCATGCCTTCTTTCAGGCCGTCTGATGTCAAACCAGGATCCAGCAGAGATGACGTTTTATGATAATGTCTGCCGGGTCTGTTCTTGTGTTTGTCGCCTGGTTGGAAACAACGGATGTGATGAAATATGACAGCCATTCCCTCAGATAGTTACAGCAACTAATTTCTCAGACTCTGACAACCTAATTTAAGAAGTGGGTGGGGTTTGATGCCATTACTGATGCCACCGTTAACACTAGATCATAGCTGCTAATCTTCTTCGACATCGCTGAGCACTCACACAGGTAAGAGGTCCTCTACAGATCCTCTACAGCTTTTCCCATAAAACTCTGGAGATTTGCATGAAAGGAGCTTATTGCTCATTCCCTGGATTCATTGCGGATTTAATCGGAATGCCGCCATCTTTTCATTGAAAGTGTCCAAGGGCTGACTCATTGTGTGTTGTCCCACAAGTATGTAGAGGCGATTTGGGAAACTGGAACAGCAGTGGTCTAATGCCTCAAATGAGTCATGATCCTCTCTCTGTCCTCCTTTACCTACTCTACAGTCCGGGGGCTACTCTTGGAGCAGCTGATGAGAGGAGGTTGAACCATTCAGACCAAGCAGAATTATTTCACTCCGCTGGTCTTCTCTTTGCTCCCCTCTTTTGCTTAATCTTTATTTTGGCTTTAGAACAAGTGCTCTCCTGGCAAGGAAAGGGAACCTCTAATAGGGGGAGATGTGAGCACCTTGTCACCATATGGGGCTCGGAATTCCACGGAATTGCTCTCTAATCTCCACAACATGTTAGGAATTTGAAGCCCTTGCTTTTCAGGAGACAATAGCAGTGTCTTCTCTTTGGGCGTGCAGTGTGCAACCCTGTAGCAACGTTGACTTTTGAAACATGCACATGCACACTCTGACATCCACCATGTCCAAGTTGTTGGTCGTGGGACGCTCCTCTTTAATGGCCTGGCTCAGGTTAAACCCTTTGTTAAACATGAACACATACAGAGAATTAACACATTTATTATTTGTTTATTCGTTCATCAGTCAGATCTGAAAAAGATGTTTGATAAATAAATCTAGGAAAAAAATAACAATTCCTTCAGAAAATTGTTGAAGTGCAGTCACAGTTTATAGTAAAGCACCAATTGTGCTGGATGTACGGATCGGGTAGGAAGTGACACGTGTTGTTGTTGTTATTGTTGTGTAGCGTAAATGAGCTGATAAATGATATGATATCTTGATATCGGATTGGTGCATAGACTCGCATACTAGTCAATACCCCATCCGGCATTTCAGGCTGTATCGGAGGCATTTTCGATACTGGTATCGTTATCGGAACAACTCTCGAAGTGAAGAAGTAGTGTGTATCATTGCCCTGTTTCTGTGGTGTGATGCACTGCCAGGCATCTTTGCTGTAGTTTGTTTCCCCCAGTTAATGACTGTTTTGAAGTGGGAATGGGTCAGAACAATGTATAGTGTTATTATGCATCATTTTTACATTCAGATATTACATATATTTTTATTTGAATCACCACAAAACTAAATTTTGTGGTGATTAAAATAGATTATCTGCAGGCATATTTGTTGTGTGGAAGAAACATGACAATGTTGCTTTCCCATGGAACAGTCAGATATGACTTCTGTTTGCGGTACTGCCTAAAGTCAACACAGATGACTGCAGTTTATATGACTCACCGTCACTCTTATTGTGAGATGTTATTCGTGTGGGCATCAGATCTGGAAGAGATATTTCTCAAGGTTGTGTTTGTGTGACTTTTAGGGCGGGGGTCTGTTGGCTTCTTATTACACGACACAGCAAGTCATGTGTAAACAGTGAGAGTCATCGTTTTTTTCTCCCAGTGTGCGGAGAATCATTTGCGGTGGTGTGTCGCATGAAGTTTCTCTTTGCATCCTTTGAGTCATAATCTGGAACAGGCTGTTCCCCGTTTGAAACATTCCTCAGGTTTATCAAAGGTCTGCCGATATCATCCCTCTTCAGTCTTTCTTCACTGCATCACTGGACTGAAAAAGTTGTTTTCATCATTTTGAGATATTGCCTGGTTCCTTCCTGAGGCCAGTGGACTAATAGGCTTTGGTCTGTGGAATCCACTCCAGTGTTTTCTCTAACATTGGGCCATTTGCTGAGGCCCCAATGGGGCAGACAACAATAGGCTTCATGTGAAATATGCACCATGACTGGGGCATTCCAGCGAGCGGTCGATCTGTTCACAGCACTTTAGTGGTTAGATACAAATCTGCTCCGATTGAAGAGAAAAACACAACTCCAATGCTTCCAGGGATCCAAAATAGGATTGAGTGTTCATTTTGTTATTGGATGGTGCCTGCCTGCTATCTATCTAACCACTCTCTGGCACGCAACGCTTATGGCCCTGTCTTGTCTCTCTTTGTCTCAGTCAGAATATCCGCCTAATGAAATGAGGGTGCATCCAGAGTCCTGAATTAGAAGTGAAACAATTGTTACATATCTTATTTATACGCTGAAATTGCCATGGCAGAAAGACTGGGCCTGCAGCTCTGCTAGTCTCAGTGAGGGGGCGATGCTCCACAGTGCTCAGGTGCTTGCAGTGCACGCAGCTGCTCAGAGTAATTGCAGTGAAATCTGGGGATGTCTCAGGTAGGGGAGATGGTACAAGTCCCTTTCCAAGCTCAGCTGTCAAACACCAACTCGCTCTGATTAAGGAGCTGCCTGCATGGCTAAGCTGATGCAGACCAGAGAAGTCAGGTGTTGAGCCAGTGCTCATAAATGCTGCAAAAACACTGCCTGCCGGCTTTGATGCCAAATCCTCTGACTCATGTGGCTGCGACGTGTTTGGGGGGGGGGGCTGACTTTTAAAGAAATCGGCTCTGTGTCGTATCAGAATGTGTTTTTGAAGAGGTAAAAGGTTGAGCGATAACTCAAAGGTTTTGTTCCCAGCAGGCCACAAACCATATGAGCCATCAACATATTGATGGGTTTTCGGGGTAGAAAAGAAACCAGAATAAGTAAAAGTGAATGAGGGGATCAACGCGAGTAGTGCTGTTGTGCCATAAACTGCCCAAATTGAAAAAGTAATGGGTAAATGTTCAGTGTCCCAGGAAGGAAACATCCCATTAGCTCAGAGTGCGTAATTAGCTGATCAGAACCCAGAATTTTACAACAATAATGGATTGTTTTGCATTGCTAAACATAATAAAAAAAGTAATATCCAGCAGGAGGGGGTATCTGTGCTGTAAACTTGTGTGAAAGGCATCCAGAAAGAATTTCATACGTGCTGATTCTTTTTGTGTGAGGGAGCTTCTGGGTTTTAAATCCGTGCTGCGTGTTAATGGTTACATAACAAAAACTTTTCATAGTGCATGTAGTCCGTGGCAGCATTATCACTGCCACTAGCTGCTATAATTGCCATTGGAATTTCATGTGCCATGCTCGCAAGCATGATGCCATCAAAGGGTGACGTATAGTAAAGAGGTTTTGGGAGTTCCACATACAAATTGACCGTTAAGAGAAATGTTACCGGTTTACAGCAGGTTGCGTCATTTCAAAACACTGAAAATGTCCATGTGTGAGCTATCATGATATTGCAGCAGTGAGTTTTCTCCCCTACTGCTGCAGGCACATCCTCAATCCTTTATAAAGGTACAAACTGTCTTTTCACAGTCGAAATGGACAGTGATTTATCTTTGTAACTTCACTCAAAGCTTTTCGTGCACATCGTGTATTGACATATGTCACCTCAAGAATACAATATGTCAGTGGGTGGTGTTGTTTCCTGGATGGTTTGCAGTGTCTCACAGACCACGTTTGTGTATGAACTTCACGTTCCTGCTGAGGCTTAAAGGAAGAGGACAATGCCCCGGCCACAAAAGCACAGGATGTTTGCGTGTATTGTCGTTAATGCTGTCTATGTCAGTGCAGCCCTCCAAGTCAGTTCTTACACAGTGCTTTTGTAACCTCTGCAGAACTGTGTGAAAAGCTGACTGGGACCTTTTGAGAAACTTGCATATCTGCCTCTTTTCCAGCAGCGTAAAGCTGACAAAAAGCCCGGTGGTTATGTTCCGTTTCCCCAGAGAAAGATTTGCTTTCGATTGTGTGCCTGCTTTTCTTTTGCCAAAGCTGGGCTTCTCACAGCTCTTTCTCAAGGAGGATTATTGGGAAAGGCTGTCACTGTCCAGTCATTTTTTTTAGACCCCCAAATAAAAGCACTGTGGCAGTGTGTGTGTGTGTGTGTGTGTGTGTGTGTGTGTGCGCCTCTATTGTAATGGAATCGGGCGTGCGACTGTGTGTGTTTGAAGACAGCATTGCCCTACTGTTTGGCTGCTGTTGACAAGAATATCTTGTGAGAGAGGACATCAGTGTGTTAGCCAATATATTTACTTTGATTTGAAATTAGATATTGGCCAGTCAGCCATGTCCACCTCTAATATGAATCCTTTCTGACCACACGGTTTGTATGTCTATTATGATAATCATAAGAAGCTTTTGTGTTACAGGGCAAAATATTTTTCAGTGTGGTGTGATTTTACTCGGCTGCTTGACGAGTCTCGGTCTGTGAAACTGGCAGTGAAAGCTCACGCACCCTGCCTAAGCAGCTCTTAACACACCGTAAACAATTTCACGATTCTTGTTTTATTACATTTCATTGTCGCATTTTGCAAATGATTTTTTTGGAAAGATTTTCCAGCCAGAGCCGCTTTAACCATAAAACACGTGTGTGTGTGTGTGCGTCTGAGCCTGTGAAGCAGGCCTACATGTGTCATTGTAGTGAGTTATTTTTGGGCTCCACTTGAATGCTGCAGAACTCATTGCACAGCACCCCCCTCCCCCCTCCGTCCCCCCTGTCCCCTCCTCTTCCTCCCAACCAAACCCCGCCTTCTGACAAAAGCTCTCCACACACAGTCAGTCTGGCTGCAGTCAACTCACACCCTCCACTCTATTTTAAGCCTTCAGACAGAGGCCCCGCTCCCCCTTGAGTGGACCCCACTCTCACTGTGTGGGCCAGAGCATTGGGCCTCTGCTCACTCAAGACATTCATGCACACACAGCAGCTACTTGCCAGCTGGTGCCAAGGTAACAGAGGTAAACTTCTGGACTGTGCGGCCTCACTAAACCCCGGCTCTAGCTAGACACTGAAAGTTTGAGGAGAATGCTCATTAGAGTTTCCATACTTACAGGAGAGTTGGGTCAACACACAGCAGCCCATACCATGCTCTGAGCAGTTTACTATTTTACAAGGTAACTGTTTGCTAAAGACAATTGGGTGTGTGGATGATCTCAAGTCTGTTTTTCCAGACATCAAAACACCCATTACTGTAGTAATGAGAACACCAGCGTTGTATAACTTCTGCACAACTGTACCAGTTTGCCCCTCTCTCTCTTTATGACTTCAGCCTGCCAGGCTGGATTCCACAGTGGGCAGCCAGCAGGAAAGCAACGAGCAACCCTGTTTCCTTCCTGTCTGCATAGAGTTTTCCCAGCTCCCACATTGTGTATAATGCAATGCCAGCAATACGTCACTTACCATTACAAAAAGACAAATTACTACAAATTGTCACAGCATGTTGACTTGGTATAATATCAGTTTCACATTCACACAAGAGTGTTTTAAGTTGGTGTTCAGCCTTTATCAGACGATGTTTAACCACTCCGAATGTTGATTACGTGCGTCATTTAAGGAGAAATTCAGTAAGTGAATAAATCTAAAGTTTCCAACTACAAATACACCATAGTGAGTAATGTACCGCATCCTGGTTTTAGCTTTCATCAAGTTTGCCGTGGTCATCGACCCTGGTAAGTACCTCTATTCCGGTCAATTAGGAGAGGGAGACGAGTCTAACCTGATTTGGAGTGGCTGCACGGCATCAGAATTGTAGGTAATCAGAGGGCTGGCGCAACACCGGACATCCTCTGTCTGACAAGAGACAAAAACACACAAGCTCCTCAGTGTTCCTGATAATCACAGCTGGAGACAGGGAGGCGCAGTGGCTCTATCAGCTGCTGTTGCAGTATGCTTCTTCTAGTTGTGGACTAGCTTCAAGCACCACTCGCTGATGTATTCGAAGATTACTGTTGTTATTTTACATAATTACTTTTAGATTACCCATGCTCCCCTGGGTTAAAATAATTGTGTTTTGTATCATTACAAATGGGATTCTGGAGATCCCTAGAGGTCCTTGAGGAGGTTCCAGGGGGTCCCCAGCAAAATGAGCGGTAGTTTAATGTTTTCATTACTTTCTCTTAAGTATCCACAGTACAGTAAATGTGACTATTATAATCTTGTATATCCTTTTCCCACTGTCATCCCATAATAGGCAGTGTGGGAACTTCACCAATTGAGTGTGACACAGAATGTAATGAGGCTCTGTAACGCGAACACGTTAGGGCTCTCATTTATAATGTATTCTGAGCTCCAACATGATGCAGGTTACGGGTCCATTTTACGTCTCTCATGTCTGAGGTTGGAAAAATAATGATTGGCCTGTCTCTGCTGTTTTATTTACTGCAGACACCTTTGACGATGTTAATTTACAGGGAAAATGTTCAGCTCTTAAAGTATAATTCTGGTTTATTACAATTTGGGTGTTATATTTTTAACTTTTTGAAATTTCTTCTTTCTTCCTCACCAAAGTTAAGGCCCAGATCTTGGAATGCGACGACATTGTGGGGCCAAAACGAGACCAACAGAATAGCAAGGTTTTGTTGGTAATAGTTCTGCATCACAATTAGGGCAAACACTGTAGGTTAAACCTCCTAGTTGGTCTGTAAAGCATACTAGATTTTAAGTACAGTTTGGGCGATTATATTGCTGTTGGCCTTCATTTTCTCTTCCAAAAGGATTTGGCCAACCTGAGTGTTTGTTTAAAGTCTGACTGCTTGGAACTGCCTGCCCAACATCTCTGAGCAATGTTGATGGCTTTCCAGATCTCAGCTGATAACTTGCTATTATTGCCACTATGTCTGCTGGTAGAAACTGCCTAAAATAACACCTACATTGTAAAAACTCTGAATCTTCCTTTCATGTAAGTAAGCAATATCTAGAAGCCAAATACCACACTCTGTAGAGCTGTGTGGTTTCAGGTTCAGGGCAGTTTTAGCTGATGTCCCAGAGGGCTGTGAAGGGTTGGGCTGAGCTTTCCTTCCTGTTGGGAGTCATGTCTTTTGGATGATATCTGTCATCCAAACTACCCTGACCCATCTCTTAATAGGACAGTTTACAGTCTGTGGGCTGTCAACACTCCTCTTCCAGCTATCGGCTATTTTGAGTCAAGATCCTGTTTACTGGATACCTAAATCTTAAGAAGTCAGCGTTTCCTGCACAGAGCAGCAGTAGATGAAGCAGGAGGGGGAGGTGTTTCATCATGGGGGTAGATGGATAGAGATGTTTGTGAGGGTGTATGTATTTGATTAAAGGCTGGGGAGGGGGGGGGGGGGTTAGCAGCCAGATGCTAGGCCTGCAGCTGGCTGGCTGAGTGGGAGGGGAGTTACATTGAAAAGCAGCGGTGCCAGCAAAGTGGGGCTTAGCCAGACACTGAGAGGAGATAATCCATATTTCATCTGCATCCTCCTCTTCCTCCCAACCACCTGCAGAGCAGCACAACACGGACCCAGAGCATGAATAGTGCATGACACAGAAATAAGATTTGAGAAGTGCTATCGCTTGAGTGGAAGTAAGAGACGCCCTTTTTTATATCCAACACCTTGGGGAGCTCTTCAGAGCCCGGGAATGACTCTATTAGATGGTGAGTTTCAAAGTTTCCCCACTCACCCAAACAAAGCCCCCACCCACCCACTTGCCCATCCTTCTTATGCAGCAGTGCAGCATGCACCTCCTCAGTTTGGATCCAGCCAAAAGGTTTTACACTGCATTGAAAATATATACTCTCCCGATCATTCAAAATGCAGTTTTTTTGTGATATTTTTTTCATTCATCCAACAAATGTTTGGATGAAAAAAACCACACTTCATAGTGAGTTAGCCACGGCCTCAAAGAGGCTGTTTTATTTTCATACCGTGGCTCTTGCTTAAAATGTACTCTCTGCTAATTTAGTATGCGAATAAAGGCACATACCAAAATTATATTTCAGATATCTGCATAGTCTTAAATATTCATGATCAGCTTGCAGCTTTGAAAGTAAGCTTAAAAGACTCCCTCGCTCACTCAGCCTCCCGCACACACACACACACACACACACACACACACACACACACACACACACACACACACACATACACACACACACACCAGAACGAAGGCCTTGTCTGTTGTCTCTTTGTATTTTCATCCCCGACTCAATATTCAGAGGAAATCAGGTAGACTTGTTTCCATTAGCTTGTAAATGAGCTGTTGTTTTGTGGCGCTATTAATCTCTGATTAAAAATCTTAACTACAACACAATGTCAGCTGTAGCAAACCAATACAGATCCTGTTCAAATCCAATTTAGCCCTGTTTACCTCTTATAGATGCATTGGAATACATTAGGTGCAGATATGGCGGCTTTGCCTTTCTCACTTGACTTTATTGCTATTATGAGCCTTGTCATGAAAAATGCTCTTTGTTCACACTCAGACCAAGAAGTGTTTCACTTTCAACCCTGCGAGAGCAGAGGGAGCTCTGTCGTTGTTTTGAAGGGATGTGGAGGACTTGGTGCCTGTGTACTCTGGTTGACCCCCACTTCTCAGATCTGTGGTAGTGTTCAACAGTCTGGATCCAAACTGCTGAGACTCGTAGGGACTGTGTTTGTGTGGAGGTCTGCTCCAGTCCTTGTCATTAACTAGCTGGAAACGACTGGTTGGCAGATGGAATTCTTAATCATCAACGTTTAACATCCTAATAATGGCCCTTATGGTATTAGAAGGTTAAGAATATATTTGGCTGGTCAACATGGTCTTCTTCTGACATGAAGGATATGACAGACAATACTACAACGCATGTTCATTATTAATATGGTTATTGTATGTAGTGGACTGTGTCTATAAGATGACTCGGAGACAGAGATCCATATTGGTGCTTTCTAGCAGCCTTTTAAAATGTAGTTGTAAAGTGAATTACAGAGAGCAAAAAAAGTTAGACATGATTGTACAACAGGTCAACAAAAGAGGTAAAAACAGGTTATCAATTTGAATATCTTTCATTGTTCTTTTTGAACATTTGTTTTGTCCAGCACTCTGAGTTAGATGGCACTGCACTTACCTGATGTATGCTGCTATATCCACACCTATTAACTACTCGCCCACACACACCCACACATACACACACACACTACACTAGGCCTTTTTAGCAGAGCAGGACCGAGCAGATGTAATACCACATTTCTTTTCATCTGACAGAGAGGGAATAATAAATAAAGTAACTGGGCCGGTAGCTCAAGCCTCCTGATAGATTTATCCAGTTGCGCAATGGCTCCTTTATGGGACACATATACATCCAGCGTCACCTTATCTCATGACCCATTGAAGGTTAGCAGTAAATTGGCAGGGATTTCTCTATTGCCCAGAACTTGCGGCTTGTCCTCCGCCTCTGGCTCTGACACCACGACATTGCCCGCACAATGAGCCCAATCCTTTACCAGGCGGTTGGCACAAGGCCGTAAAAGTATCTCCAGGGGGGGGTCAATCACGCTTGACTGAGTGCATATTTGAAAAGCAGTCGCAGTTACTGTGATGGACTGCGTTAGCTCTGCGAGGTGTTATCTATGTGTGCTTTTCAGAGCAGAGTTCTGGCGATGGCGCATGTGCCGTAGGGTTGTGGGGCTCCTTTAGAAGGTTATGGTGGTTTCCTGTCAAGATGAGGAGTAGTTTAATTTGCTAGAAAATGTCCTAACTAGAGAATGCATTCGAGTGAAAGCATTCACAGCTTTCAGCCTTAACTCTATTACCTCTCTTGGGGTGTTGTAGACAATTATCAGCTTGGAAGTAAATCAGTTTGGAAGTAAATACATAAAAGCACACCTTTTGCCCAACAAGTTCATAGGGTCTGTTTTGGAGTTCGTGACATAAAACATTTCGAGAACTCTTAACTCGTCTTAAGAAATACGGCACGACTTTGATGACATCCTGCCCTCTTCCTGTAGAGTTCCCCGGCTCACCCCATCACCCCAGTCCCAGAAGAGGACGTGTAGTAGCATTCCTGAAACAGTGAGAGCACCCTGCTAAGACTTAGTAGTCCTCCATTATAACTGCCTCAGGCTTTACTGTTTTCTACACAAGAGGGACAAAGACAGCCAGAAATGGAAGGGGGGGGGGGGTTATTTCTGTTAAATGGGACACCCTGCGGCTGCACATGCAGACAGATTTTGAAGAAAGGATTGTTAGCGGCACAATAAGTGTTTTGCACTAGTAGTTAGACAGGAAGTGAAACATATGTCCCCTTTCCAACTCCCTAAATCTCCAGTAGACCTCACATGAACTGAGCTTCTGGCAAAGTCTGTCTCACTGCCTCCTCCACACACTGCAAGCCCCCCCTCCAATCACCAGTCCTCTGACAGAGTCAGACTGACAGTGATCCAGAGGCTGACGGGAGGGGCGCTGCAAACAACCCACCCTCCAGGAGACTCTGTTACGCCACCAGGACAAACCTACCACCACCCTGCACTCTGCCCACCACCTGTCCACCGTGGCCAGCTACTGCTGCTCTGAACAGTGCTGGATTCTTCTCTTTCTCTATCTCTCTCATGGTCGCACCCACTGTCCAAACAAACAAACCCTGGCCACGAGCGCTGATCCCTCTCCAAGACTCATTGTTTTAGTTTTACTCTACAGGCTCCATGTGGCTCTCCTCCTTTTGTTTTTTACTCATGATCCTCCTCCCCCTTTTCTGTCTCTTTGGCTGCTTACTGAAAATCTGCACTGCTTATTTATCCTCCTGCTGCTCGAGTTGTTGAGTGCTACCACAAATTCCATGTTGAGAGGGACTTTCTGCATGCTTCACTTCTAATGTGACTCCAGGCCTTGAATTGTGAGGAAAACATGTGGTATGTGACTCCGTGTGTGCAAGTGTGTTTGTATGTACAGTGTGTAATTGATGGCATATGTAAGAAATTACCAAAGGTTTCAAAACATCTCTCGGCCAATTGAAATGGGAATATCTGCCATTCCAGAGATTAAGATGGTGTCGAATGTTGCCGAGGGTTGAGCTGGGGTTTCCGTCTGTCGCTAGATAGTCGGTTCGCAGTAGGTAAATGTGGTAGCGATGTCCCATCGGGAGGCAATCTGGCTTTAGCTGGTGGTTTTCCCTTGACTGAGGCCTCTGTCTGTTAGGGTCTGAGCCTGTCAAGCGGTCTGGCTGACTCGAGTTTTGTCTAGGCACTGGTGCAAAGGAACAAAAGGGCGCGCCTGATGGAGGGTGGCGTGGCGGGTTAGTAGGCGGGGGTTTCAGGAAAGAGGTAGAAAAAACAGGAGTGGAATGGGGAATGATGGAGGCGTCTGAAACCAGGAGGCCAAGCGTGAAAGAGATGAGAGGGAGAGAAGCCCAGATTTGGCTCGGGATCAGTCGCCAGCGAAGGAGAGATTAAGGTCCCATCATTCCCAGCTGCATCATCAGGACTTTGGCCCTCCCCCCTACAGTTATTTGTGTGCTAGTTTGTGTGTGCTTTACCCATTGAGTTGAGTTTAAGGATTTCTAAAGCACACACACAAAGTAGACAATGTTCACCACCACACACCGCAGCACGAGGTCAGCTGGACTTCCAGTCATTCAGAGAGTTGGGATTTCTGAGCTGGCTGTAACTGAGATGGGTCCTGGCTGGCCTCAGAAGTGACTGAATGCCCCCCGTTCTCCTTTTCACCCTGAGAGAGCATGCTGTTTGGGCCATTGCCACGCATTGTCAATCCTCTACTTGACTTCCCCTCAGCCTCTGCTTTATCCCACAAACAAATCTTGCTTTGGCTGGATGTTTGGGTCACACGGCTGCAGTTCACAGTTGCTGTTTTTTTTACGGGTCATGCTAGTGAACTGCGTTCTCGAATGCTCCCTCTTTCTTTCTCATTCTCTTTTGAAATGTGATTCCTCACCGGCCAGTGCTGCCGAGAGGGCAGGTGGTAGTAACAGAAGGGGCTGATGGGAAATTGGAGGACCCAAGGTTAGCCAGGCGATCTTTGCTGGAGGATTAATTGTGTAAGAGCCATGTAATGATTGCTGGCATGTCTCTAGAGTGAAATCCTGTTAGTCACTGCACAGGGGTCAGGCTATGACTGAGCATGTCGTGTATGTGTGTGTGCATCAGGAAGGAAGGTGACTCTGATCACGCCGGTATGCATGACCAGGTGGCGATCTGACAAGTTCTGTTGTCTCAACCTGAAAGTAACCGCAGGCTCCCTCCCACTGTGTTCAGTCTGAGACACATATCTAAATTCTACTGTTGGGCTGCGAGGGAAAGTTGTCCTCATGTATTCCTGCATCCACTGACAACGGGAACATGTGGTGCTGTTCTTGGGAATCATTTCTTGTTGATGATTGGTTATCAGGCTCTCAATGTCTCTTCTGAGGTCTCCACCAATTTTGAAAAGGTGCAGCTAAATTCGAAAATAATGTGATGCAATGGCTGATATGTGCAACTTAGGCTGGTCCTAATTATTACTGTTCGTAGGGCTGAGTTGGATCTCAGCACATCTTTAGTATCGACCAAATTGCGTATGCAGCACCTTGTGTGTCGTTCCTGATATAAATGGTAATATAGCCAGTTTTAGTTTTAGACTATTTCAGTCATTAAGTCATGACTTTTACTATGCTAATATGTACAGTGTTAATATTTGGTGTCTAGGCTCTGACCTCATCAATCTCCACAGTGAAACAACTAACTCGACACAGCAGGGAATAAGGAGTGACGACGGTAACTGCACACGGGGAACTTAGACTCAGGTGGATGCTGGCGCTGCAAAATGCTGTATAGCAGTAGTCACGTCAACTGACAGGCATAGCAGGTGCTGGTAGTTTGGTTTCACCGTTTGCTTTGGACAACTTTTCAAAACTTTGGCTCTTTTGGGTAAATTAAGAAAATATTCACCAAGTTACTGTTTTGGTATTGAAACAGAAACCCAGGTGTCGTATATGAGCTAGTGCCCTTCCTGTAAACTGGACGAGAGAGGGGTGGGTCATAGTCCCCTGCCAGAATCTAATGGAGGTTTTGTGGTTGTATTAGTTCACCACTAATACTGTATTCCTCCACGTTGCTGTCTTTACCAATACTATCACTATAACATCAATAAAATGTCTGTGCTACGTTACACCTTGGACACCTACTGCAGGAATGACTCATTCTCTTAACTCCAACTGAAGTTTTCTTGCCGCGATTCTGTCCCGGGGGAAGGAAAGCCCCTTATCTGCAAACGCTCTCTCCCTTTCCAACATTTTAACTTTATCTCCCCATCCACTGACAACACTGAGCAGCTTATTGAACACAGATGATGAATGGGTGTGGATTGATGGCAGATAGCGGGCCTCCGCTAATTGACACCCCTGTATCACTTCATCTCCTGCCTTTGTATTCCTCCTCCTCCTTCTTTTCTTCCAGCAGCACAGCATCCATTACGGTTCAGATTAGTCGCTCTTACGACGCCGCATCTTCCTGCATGATCTATTGTAATGAAATATACTCCACAGGAGAAAGCTCAAGGGCTCTTTTCAAGGGTATTGTTTTTTTTGGAGGTATTGATCGTATGTTGTATGTTGAGTTATGGAAGAGCACGAGTCTCTTCTCATTCTTGGCCGGACGTACTCAATGCTTTCATGTACTTTGATGTAATGTAGCAAAAGTAGCTGTAGAATTTTCTTTTCTTAGTATAGTACAAGTACACTCCAAGCCTCATCCCTTCAGGGGTTAGCCAGTGTCAGACCAGGAAGAGGAGGTTTCATCATCCACCAATCAAGTTCTCCTCCTACTGCTAGTCAAAGCCAAATACACCAGATTGAAAAAAGTTCAGGTTGTACAAAGCCTCAGGCCTTCTTAAGAGCCAAATCCCTGTCTGTTTGAGACCTCAATCTCTCCTCTACTGCTGACTGAACAGAAGTGATCCAAATGGCAAAGCTCTTGCAAGCTCTTTTCTCCTCATCAGAAGTGGGGTCCAGCTCTTGGCAAGGCTTTTTAGGCTAGGCAAGGAGACAATACTGTTGCTTTGTTATTTACTTGGGCTCAGGAACCTTAAAATGTGTTTCTTTTGTCTGGTTAAACCCGATCCTTAACAGATAGGATTGCCTGGGTTTATAAAAGCTTGTGTTTTGTATTCTTTCCCAGGTGCTCTTAATATGTTTGTATCCTCTTTATCCAGGTTTGACTCTTGCTGACTTTCACATTTTCATGGCAGGCTGTTCAAAATAGCAATAGATGTTCCAGACTGTTCCAAACAGGTGAGGTGAGACGCTTTGCTCCATGGACGCTCGGTTACTCTTCAGCTGAGGGGCTTCTGCCTTGTTTTCCTGATCCAGCTGATTGGGAATTTTAGCCTGCAACCGTCAGATCATAAGCTCGCCTGAACAACCTGGAGGTTACCACTTTTCCACTGGCTTATACAAAACCATTTCCACACGATTTGAATGTGCTGGAACTTCGTCCCCCACCCTTACCACATTCTCTCTCGTACCCTTCTTCTACTTCTATCATTCATCTCTCTGAGGTCAGCCATTAACTCACTGTGCTCCTCTCCTCCCGCTCTCAACTTAAGGGTAAGCTTTACTGAATCTACTCGACTCAGAAACAGCCTGTTATTCCCCCAGGACCGGGCAGAAAGGCGTGCTAGCCCACAGCCAGACGGCTTTTAATCATTTATTTAGGGGCTGTAATGTTGAGTTCAACTCCACTCTCTCACTTAGTGCACGCAGAGACGAGAGGAAAGTGAACGAGAGAAATGAATTAAGCTTCGATCAAGAAGCCAGTTTGTCAGTCGGCCTCCAAGGACTGTCCACTATGTGTTTTAAACTAGTGTATGACGGTGCTCCCTTTTTTTTTTTTTTTTTTTTTTTACATGACGCTGTTTTGACAGCGTTCCCTCTGCATTCACCTGATCAAAGAAATGAAACATCATAGGAATGGAGTTAAATTGTCCAGATTTCATTAGCGGAGAGCGAAAGAGGTGGAACATTCACAGTGATTGTGCTCAATTTGTAAGGAAGAGTTAACATACACAGTATCTGCCTAATTCTGTGCAGAGAATGAAAAGATAAATCATTTAATATGTAATGTGACACACATGCACATGGCTTAATTATCTTAATCGAATGCCTTAGACTATTGTTTTTCTTTAACAATATTCCGTTGTTTGTTCATGGAGTGTTCACAAAGAGACATGACAATAAGAAGAAATGCTGTTATGTATTTCAAAGGTATGCGCCTTGCATTCTTCAAAGTAAAAAGTAGAAAAATAGTTCAACTTTAAAGGCTGCTATTACCTGTCAAATTGCAACAGGCAGCCAATGAGTATCAAGGGACTCGGCAACACCTTGCATCTTCAGTGAGCCTTGGGTTTCTGTGTCTGACCAAAGCTGTATTCTGGTTGGTAAAGGTGCTAAATTCAAAATTCTCTGCTTTTATACCGCTGATAACGTAGCACCCAGCTACCGGTTTCTCCTGGGTTAATGCTGTTAGCTCTGTCAGTACTGTTGCAGTTGTCTGCACTTTTCATGGCGTTAGCTCCGTTAGCCGCTAGCCACGGGCTCAGCCGTCACCATGTTGAGTCGTGTGGAGACAATGCTTCAATCCTAGATATGCTCTGAATACGGAATTTTGTGCCTTTTAAATTGATTGTACATTTTTAAACATTGTACATTTTAAAATTACAGTAGTACTGTACACACTCAGACTTCAATTTTCTTACCTTTTGTTTTCATTACCGGGTGCCAAGTCATGAAGGTAATTCACGTTTATGATTGAACAGAACAAGGATGTTAATTAGAGGCAACTAATCAGCGCTCACTTTTTCTGAATATCATTAGAAGGCCCTTCCCAGCCTAGCTGTGCTGTTTAGCCTGAGGTCAGTTGTAAAGCTCTGCAATGCTTGTGTGTAAATAAATGTGTCTCCTCCTATACAGCAGAAAGCCTTCCCAGTCATTAACCCCAATAATGGGACTTCAGAACCTTTCTCCGAGGGTAATGACCTAACTCAGCTCAGTTCATGGTGCAAATTGACTCTAAGTTACTGGATAGAGTAGTGCAGGTAAATAGAGAACGTTTTCAGTGTCTTGGTATTGCTGAAGGAGGTTATGCATACAACCAAATCAAGGGACCGGTTTCTTTCCAGCAGCCAGCCCGGAGAACAGACCAATCAGCCTCCTGTGAGGTGCGACTGACAGCTACGTTCGTACGACTGTTGATCGACAGAACAATTGTGGCTCCTAAAGAGGTTAGCGTAGAGGCTGTAATAGCTTCCATTATATTAGAACCGGAGAGTATTTCTTCAATGAAAAAAGAGCAAAGACCGGCACTGAAAGCTTTTCTTGATGGAAAAGATGGAGCTCTTCTCGTGACTGGCTTTGGCAAGAGTTTGATTGACGGGATGGTTCAGCCAATCCCATGCCAAGTATTTTTGAAAGTGCCTGCCGTTTTCCAAACAGTTTCCAATTACGTGTACTCATTTGGCAGATCACGTTAGGAGGCTGAAGGGTTGTGGGATTAGTCGAAAAAGATCCTCAACAGAAAAAGTGCAAACTTCTGTCTGATCAGCAGAAAGGACTGAAGATCAATGGCGACTGTGTGGGGCTTTGAAGCCTGAGAGGAGTTGGCCAATCAGTGGAGAACTGTTTACTTGTAAGTTTCTTCCAAGAGGTGAAGAAAACAAGCAGTCTCCCACCATAAGGCGTCGCTTGTAGTGTTTCAACCAAACACTGTGGCGAACAACACTCAAACTTTTCCTCTTGCTCTCTCCTTGGCCTTCTGTTTCTCCCTCCAGCTTTGTGTAATTGGTCGACAAAAATAGTCTGCTTGGTTCAGTTGTTTTTAATGTTTTTCTACGTGAGGTGAATTTGCAAATGGTTTAAGATATTAGGGCGGACGCTGAGGCAGATTTTTTTGTGTTTCATTGCTTTGATCTTTTATATTTGGATTACGATTAATGGTTGTCAAAGGTTTAATTAAAAAAAAAAGGATTTTGGACATAAATTGGTGGGTGTTTTTTAACTTTGTGAATACAATTAAAATGTCCTTCACGTAGCTAAAGGAACAGTGCACACAATAAAAATGGATTGTCAGACAGAGGTCAGTTAAATCTATCTAGTACACAAACACCTGCTTCATATTTTTCCCCTTTAAAAGAAAAACTCTTTCTACTACACTGTCCAACTCTTTCCCTCTCCTCCCTCTTCATTACTTTTGATTTCCTCTCCCTCTCTTGGCTCTGTGCTGTTTTGGTTATCAATGATTGCCTCAAATGCTTTCCTTCCCCTCTCCATTACGAGAGCTGTAATGTTGTCACACTCATGCACAGCAGCGGGCTGTGCCAGGGCGTTGCACTTCCGACCACTGACTTCATATCAATTTCCATCAACAGGAAGACTGTATTTCTCACAGATTCACACAGGGTCAGGCGGGGGTGTGAGGGACTCACTTTCATCCTTAGCCCATGGACACTACTTCTCTAAATACATGGTCTCCCAATGAAATATGAATCAAAAGCAGTGCTCCAGGCTTTTGCTTGCCTTGAAAGAAGCTTTAACTCAATTTAAAGTCTCAAGAGGTGAGGAGTTGCTACCCTGCATTGCAGTGTTTGGATATAATATCAGGGCTAAATAAATCATGGCGTGTCAGGACAAGAAACAAACTAGAACATTATTGTTGTTTTTCATATAGGCATTGTCAAGAGTGCGTGCTTACGGACGTATTATTTAGAGTGCTGTTTCAAGCTGTTCTGAGGAAACTAGTCTTGCTACTAGGTTACTTACGGGTGTGGAGAGGTTAGTAGATGGGCTTGTACTATAGTTGACCTTTTTTTTAGTTACCTAAACTTATTCCTAGCGTAAGTAATACTCTATTTGCTATGTGCAGATATTGAGCTAATAAATAATTCTGATAACATTGGCAGCAAAGTTTCAAAAATGTTGTTATTGAACCGTATCTGTTTTGTTTTTTTAAGAATTCATGGGCATCTTAGTGGCACCTCCCGATTGTGTACATGTGAATCTGCATGACCTGTCCATAAATAAGCTGGTATTTAATTAAGTAGATTGAATTTATTAGACAAAGTAAATCAGTAAATCATTTATTGTGATTATGTATTATCTAAATATTTCCAATTTTGAAATCACTAGTTATATTATATTTTCATTCTGCACATTTGCACATTTGCTTATTTTTGTATCAAAAACACTTTTCATTCATCGCTGCGTCTCAGTATATTTTTGTGCTGTTATTTTCTACACATTATTATTTATGTACTGTGTTTCACACTTTGCATCCCCCTAGTTGCTTGACTGTTGCATTGCAAATTGTGGGTGGCATTATATTTAATACCCTACATTTGCAATGTTCTTATTTATGCTCTATTTTGCTCTGCTGGATTCTAATATAATTTGTTGCTGCTGTGGCCCAATTACAATTCCATCTCGCCGTATGTCTAATGGAAGATTACCTGGATGTTGTGCTGTTTTTCTTGCCATCTAACAACTGAATATAAAAATCTGTTAACTCTTGATGTCTTGTCTCCCCCCCCGTCTGTGCAGGAGCAGAGCCCCAGCAACACCACATCCCTGGCTATGATGCAGGAGCCACAGGAGGTGGTGGAGGAGACGGTCACCATAGAGGAGGACCCTGGCACCCCCACCTCCCATGTCTCCGTGGTCACCTCTGATGACGGCACCACACGGCGCACAGAAACCAAGGTGAGACACAAAGGTGCACTCAGCCGAGTTGCAGTGTATATACTGTACGTAGAGGGTGGCACTGATCATGTAACTGAATGATGAATAAACACTAAAAACTGCTCTATGAACATTTGTTGACCAAGTATTTTCCGATTGTAAATCATGTTAGATGCTGTGAAAAAACTTTGCAATGGTACTAAGCAAAAAGGTAGACTTAGAAGGTTAGCTGTGCCCTGCAGATTAAACTGATGATTCTTCTACGATCTGCTGTACAGCATTGATAGTCAGCCTGGTACCTACTATCACACCTCAGCAGCACACCTCAGAGCAGTTGCATTGTTGTGGCAAAGAGATCCCATTGTGCTCATAGCTGCAAACACCCCCCCAAAGTCCCTTTGATCCATTTCAATATTGCTTCAAATTATGGTTATGGATTACCGCTTCTAAACAGGACAGCACTGTAGCTCCTCTCCCAGACTTCCACCCTGAAGAACTCTAAATCCCATAATCCTACAGCCCAAAGTGGTTTCATCTCCCTCTCACGGCTTCAATTATTTGATTATTGTGTTAGTATGAGCCAACTCCCCTGGTGTTCTCCTAGCTGTGTGCTTCTTAAAAGCTCTTTTGTTGATTCGTCCTCTACTGTGTTCTGTTATTTCTTTCTGTAAGGATATCTCATCTAACGTGAAGGTGAGTGGACTTTTATACCAGTCTGGCTTTTCCTACCACGCCACCATTTATATGTGTGCCATACAGGCTACAGCAGCAGTATGCAACACAGTCTGCTTCATCACAAGCCAAATAATTCTCCAGTCTATACTCTACAATACTTCTCAGTTCACTGCTTGTTGCTTCCACCTGCTGGGATGAGACCCATTCTCTCTCTGTTTTCTTATTTCTTTTGCATGGTCTTCTGTCTCTCTCTCTCTCTCTCTCTCTCTCTCTCTCTCTCTCTCTCTCTCT
>NW_022280039.1:7020014-7056699 GCF_004355925.1 Anarrhichthys ocellatus
TCTCTCTTTCCTTATTTCTCTCTTTTAAATTCTGTCTGACAACATCCCTAATTGACATTATAGATGGTACAAAATGCCAGTGCTCAGCACCAATAACACATAATAATAAATAAACCCCATACGTAGTGATGTTGATATGAGATGGAGTGAGAGACAACCCAGGCAAAAACATAGTTTTTCATGCACTGGTCAAATTCTTAGATGGTTGGCTATTTTGCTTCCATAACATGTCTTCTTTCAGTCTAGTGGAAAGAAAACATTTCAAATATACATTTTGGTGTTTATTTTACTGCTTCGTTTTTTTGCGTCTGTAGATTTCTAATAAATTCAAAACAGTTACCATTAGATAAAGCATCATTTGCATATTTAACATGAAATTTCAGAAAATGTTGGAAGTTTTGTGCCTGGTCATCTATCACTTAAAGATTTTGACCTTGTAGTGCTTTGCCAAATGTAATCTCTGAGCTAGAAATATCTTCAGTTGCACTCACATACATCAAACTTTACAGTTCAAATTTTTTTTGTCTGTTCACAGTATGTTCTGATTTATTGAGTGATATAAATGGATATCCAAAATCAGTCAGTAAAAACATTTGACTCAAACTTGTCAACAAAATGAAACAAAAATATGAAACTGCAATATTTGCATACTTAAACAGATAACTTAAAAAAAAAAATTGTAATACACAAATGAATTAATGTAAGTAATCAACTGGGAAAGTTTCATGGCGATATTTGATAGTTCAAACCCTATTTACGTGTAGGTGTTTCCCTTTAATTGGTATCTATAATCTTTGCAACTAGCCCGAGGACACGCTATGAATCCGTGTGTCAGGAGTTACAATTTCAATCACCTTTTACTTGTTTTTCCCTTCAGATGTAGCCTTGTGATAGTTTTTATTTTTGAATGATATGAATTACCATTTTTTTATACATTGGCTCCCTGAAGTAATTTGCTACCACTTTACCCAGGACTGAAAAATACATTTCAAGTGGCATCAGTAATCTGCAATTGCTCGAACTAGAATGTCCTCCTCTCGGTGTCAGGTTGGGTTTTTGAAGAATTCCTGCAGTCTGCATTTCACTTCCATGTTTAAATTCATCACTCTCTGTGCATTGAGAAGAATTCCCACCAGAATCCACGCCAGATTTCCATTTCACAAAAAAACAAACTCTAGTGGGGTTTAGAATCTCTTCCTTTTTACGTCCACATTTTGAGACATACCTTCAAAATTCAGCTTATAATTGCAACATTTTGCTTGGGATTTGGTTGTAAACGTAGACGGAGTCAACTGCTGCTGCTGCTGCTGTAGGCTTCCAGTGGAGTGGAGAGTGCCGTGTTGAGCTCCTACTCTGGGGACTGTGAAACTGTAATTAAAAAGCCTGGTCTAATCCCTCATCAGGGAGGGCCCATTCCCCTCCAGCCTGTTTGCTGCGAGGGGATTGGCCACACACACTCACTCACACCCACATGATTTTATGCATTCATACGCAGACCTCCTTAGCGATAACACACGCAAGCATGTGCAGTAAAACATCACACTAATCAAGGGCTTTGCTGCTGAGGAAGTGAAGAGGAAGGACGCTCCCTGAAAGAGGCCGCCACCCTGCCGGGAGGAAGGGATCGGGTGCTCTCTGGAAGTCACTTTGAGGAGAAAAGCAGATTCAAGTTCAGGGTGAACTTCTGGAAGCCAACGTCTCCGTGGCGGCAAATGGATCCAGACCCAGCCGAGAGTTTACCCAAAGAAACCCCTCCCCTCATCTTCCTCACTTTCCTTCCGTATTGTTGTCCTCTCTCTAGCATACTTTCATGTGTTGTTTTTCACCCTCTCTCCTTTTCTATCCCTCCCGTCATCTCCTAGCAACTCACAGTTTTATTTATGTGCTTATCTGTTCTTTTGAACCAAAGTCTTGCCATACCGTCTAATGCTAACACATTCCTTTCCCTTGATGGTTATCCCCCATCTCACTGCTGGAAGATGAAACATGGAAGCTTCTCCCATCTTCCTGATTTGCAGGCAAAAAAGTTTTTTTCTGGTGGTAAACCTGTCTCTAGCTGTTTAAATGTCAGCAATATTACTAGTTAGAATACTGAGAAAGATACAAAAAAGTTGGCACTAAGATGGAGATACTGCATTTGAAGTATTTGTCAGCGAAAAGAGGCTCAGTTAATGTAGGGTTTAATATGTTTTTAATATACAATTGGAGAACAACCACACGCGGCCTTTCAATAGCAGACTAACCACTGGTTCTATTTGCATTTTCAATCAAAGTGAATTAGCCAAGTCCCTGAATGAGTCTGAGCTCAATAACATCCACGTCCTTCCTTCATTCCCAGCATGCCATGCTTTACTGCTGTCTTCCTGCTGGCACACCAGTCACGTTGGAGGAAGAGCCCAGTTGGGCCAATGAAATCATCTTTCCTCCTTTCCTCTGGATATGAGCTAATGAGACTTGAGACAGACCACACACACAAACAAATAAAATCACTTTCACTACTCTGCACACACTGGGGAGTCAGCTGTGAGTAGGTAGGAGTCAGTTGATCAGGTACAGCTGTTGTGATAAATGAGGTGCCACTGTTGAATAGAACAGAATAAAGAACAGACACGTTTTCCACTCTCCTCCCTCAGATTGCATTCAGCTGCTGTACATGTACCGTAAAAGTCTGTGGCACTGTGTCTTTTTTGAGCCATGTGAAATACAGAGATCAAACAACCGATAATGAAATCTAATGCGGTTTACTGATGGCTCTACCCACCCCCCCGGCCCACCAACTCTAGGTGACCAAAGTGGTCACAACCATCACCCGCTGCACCTACCACCCAGTGATGGTGACTGACAACTTGTTAGTGGAGTCTAGGCCTGCCAGCCGGACCCCCACCCCGGTCTCCATCTCGACCCCCAGTCCGTTGGAGATAGAAGCAGTAAATGATGCTGAACCCTGTGTGATGTTTGCTGTTTTCCCCCCTCCCCCGCCTGTCTCCCTGTTCTTTTAACATCATGTTTTAAAACGGCCCGCATTTAGTCGCTTCTGGCATTGCAGCGAAACTAACTATTTCTACTTCGGCCATCCTCGCAAATCCTCTTTTAGGTGAGCTGAAAATGAATCACGGACGTCACTTAAATATCTGAGTTACCACCTCATCCTCTCTCAGAAACTCCCGGGCCATCCCGACAATTTAAACTCTCAGTAAAGTGAATGCCGCAGAGGTTGTGAAACTTCTTACAGAACTGTAAAGTGCACAGTTTGACACTGGCTGCCTTTCCCTCCATTTTTAACAGTTTGGTAAATGGTTAAGTCCTTTGTCTAACTGTGTGTGGTTGTTTCAACTTTTCAGTATGGCATTGCCTTTCCATGCATGCACATGTACAAATCTGTAGTATTTCTACATCTGCACATGCTCACAAATACTCACTCTCTCCCACCATTTTAGCAAGTCTCTTTTAGCCCTGTTTACCCCACGCCAGCATATTTCAAACGCCCCTTTTGAAATGCAGGTCCCTCGCCTCCCCTCGCTTCCCCTTAACGCCTTGTGAACTTGAGCGTACATCAAAGAGTGTTAGAAAACTGTGTGATGGCTCCCTTTGCAGCACTTGCAAATCGCCTAAAAAGCTGTGTTGGTACAAGGCTGCTGGGCATGTCAAGGCTGGGAAGCGGCAGCATTCACCGTGCTCTCCTCTCAGCTCTGACAGAATAGGACAGAATAAAATATGTTGATAAATAACTTGTTATAAAATTACCAGATCTGTAGAAAAGCATTCTGACTAAAAGGCTTAGAATTTTATGTGAAGCTATATCTCTCTGGAAAATCACTAAAGCTTACCAAAAAGTTTCATAATGTTATTTAATAAATTATATATACATTAGGCCTATGTAATCGCTTCATGCATGGAATGGATGCATGGAATCAGCCCCTGTAGTCCCCTTGTGGCCCAGAGTTAGCATTTGGACCCATGCTATAGACACCAGAACAGCCAGTTTGGGTTCTTAACGCTGTGAATCAAGAGGATGAAAGCGAGATTGTTATTTGACAGATAGACTTAAACTTTATTCATTCCAGGGTCATACATGTGCTGTAGCTAATGTGAATCAAGCAAATGAGCTCTTTATTTGTAACTAGCGCAAAGCCAAGGCAGAACGGCATCAGAAACAAACGTAAATGACTCTGTAATTACTCTGAACATGGAAATGAACCTTGGCGTTCCTGAAATAGGCTTTGTTATGGAGCAAACAATTGGGGTGTAGGCCACTGAAGATTTCTACTTGTTTGAAGCAAGTTAATGAGGACGCCGTGTCGAACAACAGATAATGCTGTTTGGGCTTTTGCACCTCTGTAGCGAGGGTTAATGCTTCATTGTGGTTCCTTGATATTGTTACATGCCTTGGCGCGCTCCTGATTATAATCTAAATCATAGCATTGATGGGACAATAAAGAAAGCATATTACAATTAAGAGGGCTGGTGTCGAAAATGAAACCCATCAGATTTCTTTTCTTCATTTCCCCGAGAGAATCTGAACGGCAGTCTTACGTCAAGTGGGAACGAACTGCGACACCTTGTCAGGCACGAATTGCATCAGACCTGCACCCCTGCGGATGACGATTAATTTTCATCAACCTCATTAATTTTGAAGATGAATTTATAGCCGTGGACAAAATAGCCAATTATCGTCCACGGCAGAATTCACTGGGCAGCAAATTGGTTTCTGTATGGGCGGAGAGCCCAGGGAGTGTGGAGTAGCTGTCTGCAATTCTCCAGTCAGACAGCCTCAGAGACAGCAGAGGAAGTGGAGTTATTTAGCTATAGGAAGAAGTGAGCGATAGATGCATGCAGGTCTGGTTGTCACAGAGTGTGATGCTACCCTGTTCCCTTGGGGACGCAAAGGATTCAAGGTCCAGTAGAGCTGTAGCACTTCAAGATGACTCTGTTACAGCACCATCCAGGAGAGACAGCCACTGTGTATATACGGTATTTTTTGCCTACAGATTTTTTTTTTCACTTCATAATTCAAGGCAACACAAATTGATGACACCGGCCGAATAACTTTCAATTTTCAATTTGATGAACATTAAATTAGTCCCAATCAACTTCAGCATTAAAAAAAAACGATCTGCTTCACAAACCCATTATTTTATGAAAAATCACTTTATGACATTTTAATGCAGCACAATGAAAAATGTAGTCACACCACTTCCAAAGTTTAATTGAGTTAACACAAATTGAGTTTTCCTCAGGTTTGAAATGCATGTTTTAATGTTTACAACAAGAATCTAAATTTGCATTTACTTTCCATTTATCAAGTTTATTTGCCTCTTTCTACCACAGTGTCCTAATTGAATAGCTGGAGAGGCCAGTCTTTGTTTAGTGGAGAGCATGGTTTGCTGCATACCTGCAGCCTGAATTTAACATCACTCTGTCACGCTGATGCCACCCTGTCTGACGGGTGTATCTGTTCCCCTCTAACAGGTGACTAAGATGGTGAAGACGGTGACCACGCGGACGGTGCGCCAGGTGCCCCTGGGGCCCGACGGCTTGCCCCTGCCTGAAGGCTCGTCCCCACTGGGCAGCTACACCGACTCCATCGACCGGCGCTACATGAAGAATGGAGGGGACCGCTTCATCACCCCTCAAGCGACCTCCACTCTGACGCGCTCCTACAACAACTCCTACAACGATTCATATGGAGAAACGCCCGAGAGCCAGTACGTCCGCCACTACGGCCTGCACGATGGCTACGCCGATTTAACTGAGAACTACGGCAGCCTGTCACGGGGTGTCAACTTCCGGCCGCCGCGCTACCCCTACCTGCCCAACAGCTACCGGCCGGAGAACAGCTACACGCTGCCTATTCGCAAGGATGACTACGGCCATGTGGCCCAGCCCCAGGTGCCCATGGGTAGCAGCACTGTGGATCTGAACCGCTCGCAGCCAGAGCGCTTCCAGGCCGAGCCATATGGCCTGGAGGATGATCGCCGCAGCTTGGGCCCTGAAGAGGAGGAGCCATACGAGCTGGAGCCCGACTATTCCACCGCCAACCGCCGCACCCTGCAGGGGGCCAACCGGGGTCGCACCCACCGGGAACCCCTTCGTGATATGCCCCGAGTCAGGTGAGGATAAATGCAAAAGCACTTGAGAGAGCAAAGGTTTGCTTTTAAACAGGAAACAGATATTACACAGATGAATCTGCATAAAAGTTATTTTTACACACCAGTATAAACGTATACTTAAAAACCTGAGAGATTGTGTCGAAGGATTCAGGCTACTGGCAGGAGATAATGGTTTTGTGAAGATGTGCAAGTTCCTACAGTGTGCTTGTTATTCTTTCTAAGTTGGACAGTGAGTTCTTATGCACAAGCGCAGGCTTTGCCTTGATATGAGAGGAGATCATCTTGTTAAGATTAGAGAGAATAAAGAATGCTTGTCTTGCTCTCGCCATGAAATAGACTACGCTACACTGAGCGCAAGTAAACAGATGTCTCGTCTCCTTGAGCAACTTGCTTGAGAAAGGAAGCAAGGAAAAACCAGTCTTTGATTGCCATTTTCCTATAAAAGGATAGTGAATAAGTGTTTGTGTCAGAGGTAAAGAGGCGAATGATTTGAGACGTGAGGAGGGAAGGAAGGGAGGATAGAGGGGATGGAGGGAGAGTGGGAGAGGATGGGAGGCTTTTGTCAGTCATCTCTCAAAGCCTTTTTTGTGCAACCTTTGTTGAGATGAGTATAACCCCTGGCTCCAGCCGACAGGAAAGAAAAGCATGTTCGCCTCCAACAATAATTGTCTCTTAACAGCTTCCAATCATTTCATTGCTGCCCAAAGGGAGGCCTGGGAAAAATGTCCACCCTGAAGTAAATTGAAGCAGAGATTTGAAGTTGATAAGTGCGTTTGAAAGCAGAAGGATGTTTTTAAAGGTGCAAAATCCGAGATTGGGAGCATCTCAGTGGCACAACATGTCGAGTGCTGACAGAGCTAACAGTGTTTACCTGAGGGGGAACCGGAGGGTGGGTACCACGCTTCTGCAGCAACGCTGTCGGTTGGGATGACGTTTTGAGCTGTAATTGCTGTACAGCTTACACGTGGGGCCCGCTCACATTGACTCACGTGCAATAAAAGCATGCATGGCTGGCCCGGCTATGTCAACAAAATAAGGAGAAGCTCGAATAACAACACACAGAATGTTAAATATAGCTGTTTAAGTTATCGGCGCGTTTCTGTCAATCTTGGTGCAAAATGTGTGAGCCTGAAGCCAAATGTAAAGGAATAGAACAGAGGGGGTCTAGAGGCAGGAACGAGCAAGACAGGAAATATTGTGTGTGTATGTGTGTGTGTGTGTGTGTGTGTGTGTGTGTGTGTGTGCTTTTTGTCACGGTCAAAGGTGACAGTCTATCCTGGCCTTCCGGCTTCATGACAGCGTGTAAGTTTAGCTTTTTGACCCTTCTTAATTCAGGTTATGTACAGTCATGCGTTCACAGTAAACTGGGTTTAAAGGCCCCTGGATTGAGGTGCATGTGGAGAAATGCAGATGCCTAATCTGATTCTGTCTCTACACTATTTTTGACTTGTCTCTGACACTTACACACACACAGTACATTTCTCTCTCTCTCTCTCTCTCTCTCTCTCTCTCTCACACACTCACACTCACACACACTCGATAACAATCCTCATTTTCTGAAAATGAGTCACTCCCCCATCCGCCTAGTGAGAGGCGCTTGCTGTGACAGGCAATTTGTAGCCTGCCTTACATGTGTCACAACACAGCCCCACATACACCCCTTCACACACACACACACACATAGACATGCACACACTGACAGCCGCTAACATGAATGCATAAACACAAACACATATGTTTGAAGCCACTCTTGACTGGCTGCTCAGCTGCCTTTCTAATTACAGCAGAAAATATATACCAAATATTTCCTCCTATCTCCTCTCCTCCTGCACTCAAATCAGTTGATATCAAAACATCAGCAGAATGTAAGCATTTTTTCGTCTGACAATCAGCCCTCCCAGAGTGCCCGGGCTCTCCTGTGCACTCACACTGCAATTACTATACTTCCAAGAAGGGAGCAGCGACTCCAAAGTGCTGTAATGAATCTGGGAATTAAAGCGGTTTAATTACAGCTTATCATTGCATTGCAAGTCTTCAATTATGCTCCAACAAAGAATGTAGACGTTTAGTGCTAAAACGGCTTCCTGCATCGGCGGCAAACACTCGTTTTGTCACCGCCGTCGTGTGTCAGGAACGATGATGTGTCATTTTGCGATGGACTTCTTTGGATGTGTGAGCGTGCCTCATTCTTGGATTTTAGTGTCAACATAGCTAATGTACACTAATGTCTAGCTCTAATGCAGAGGCTTCCATACAGGTCACCAGGGGTCACCGCATGGTTTCATCAGTATGAAAATGATGTCATACGGTTTTTGGAAAGTGGTACTCAAGGCTCTGCACCAAACACCAAATGAGAATATCTTGTGGTCACAATTTCTGAATATATGTTCTGATGTCTTTGTCATAAATCTAAATGCAGATTAAAGTCTATTTCAATGTCACTTAGATCGTTTCTTCTTGCTGGACCTGTTTCGACATGCTGCAGAGCATGATAGTATGTTTTAATGCAGCACGCCTTGCATTATAATAATACTGCATAATAATGCAGTATGGAGGCATTTATTATGTATCTCAGGTTTTTCCTTTATCGCTGTCTGTAATAGGGTAGTGCAAATGAAAAAAACACAGTGTTACTACATCAGAGGTAAGAGGTGGTAGTGTTTCATGAGTATCTCTTTACACTGTGTTACCAGACAAACACTATTTCTTTCATCTGTTGATTATAAACACTCGATAAAGATGGCAGGATTTGATTAAAAAACATTTGTCAAGGCACTCAAAGTAGATATTTGTCCTTCTTTTCTATTTAGAAAGAAGTATCCATTAAACTGCAATGGAATGCATGTTTATATGATGTAGACTGCTTTTTTAAAAATCTGCATGTCTTGGATTGGTCTTTTACAGAACTTTTTCAGTGGTCAGCATTCATTTTTCCTGCCATAAAACCACTCAAAAAGGTTATTATTTACCTCAACAGTATATAAGTGCCTTGCTTAAAGGCAGCAGGAATGAAGCTTGTAATGAACATGTCTGTTACCTCCCTCTCTCTCTCTCTCCTGTCCTTCCCACTGCCTGGATGTGAGTGCATCTTACTCCATTTCCCCCGATCCCAACCCGTCCTTTATGTGTGTGTGTGTCCATGAGAACTTTCGTGTGTGTGTGTGTGTGTCCTAATGCCAGCGTGATTAATAGCTGCTTTTGAACTCTGCCAGACTACAGCGGCGTCTTTAAGCCAATCTCTAATGGCTCATCTCTCCTTGGGCGACCTGTTCTGCTGCACTTGCCCACCTGCATTCAGGGGTCACTACACACACACACACACACACACAAACACATGCACACACAGACATATAAACACACACATAAGTACTCACATTTACTCATCCCTTAATTGAGGGGGGGGGGGGGGTCTCATTCTAATTCATTGGTGTCTTGTGGAAGTGATCCGGCCCCGCTGTTCATATCCAATCCTGTCAAGAGACTTTCACTGGGAGCCATGTAGTCCGTTTATTATAATACTTCCCCTGTGTGATGTTTGAGGTTCCTCAGAATCATCTCCTAAATTACTAAATTATAGAAGAAACTTCTCCTCTAATTGGATGTAAACAAACAGTGGATAATGTGGATAATGCCATCGAAAGAGCCCGAGAAATTAGAAAGTGGCAAGACATAAACTCTCAAGCTTTGCTGTTTATAACCTCTCTTCTCTCTTCTCTGTCCTGCAAAGGCTCTTGTGCATCATAAAAAAAAATATTGCCAATAATTCAAAATGAACAAGATGCCTGGCAGGAGTAGTCAGCCATAAACGCCACAGAAATGTAATGTGTACATATGAGATGCAAACATCTTCTTGCGAGCGTCTAATCCTCTTCAGTTGGCCTCCTTTCATGGGCCTGCAGCAGAAGAGGGTCAGGCACAGCCGCGATTAAAGGATGATGAAAATAATTGACAGAAGATGAAGGGAAGGAAGAATAGCGAGGATGTGACAAAGTCCGGATAAATAAAACGAGTGCTGAAGTTTGCCGACGCGCACGCATCTCGTGTCTACTGTATCTGTTTATCTTTTGTTCTACTCTTTGTGTCTTTGAGCAAAACAAGCGCACACAGATGCACAGAAATAGCCCCGGACATTTAGCAGCTCGATTAACACGAGGAGAGTGATCTGCCGTAATCACGCTCGGCGCATGCCGTCTGCAGACGGAGAGCCCTTTCACATCCTGTGAATACACCCCTCCCTGTACACACAATGGCGGCAATTTAAATGCAAATCCTGACATTCCCATCACTCAGCTGCACGACAAAAGGCTTTACCAAAAGCCCCGGCCGCATCGGTTCAGATCTAAATGAGCCACGATCTGCACAACTGTACATCTCATCTGTGTGTTGAAGTGTGTCTGTGAGAGAAAGTGTGCGAGGAACATAGTGTGATAGATAATGAGAGAGAAAGTCAAAGAGAGTGAGCGATACCGTGCACGAGATAGATGCTGGTTATGTATTCAGCTCTATTCGAAGGAGATGATGCCGAGATTGTGTACTGCCCTCTCTTTAGGAGGGTTATTCCTGCCTCGTTCCCTTTGTCATGTCCAATATCTCGCAGCTATCGAAGAGCTGGTTGATGGCCTGCGAGTGTGGCAGTGTGTGTTTGTATCTCGTGTACACAAGGAAGCATTCAGTAACCACCAGCACGTGCAAACATACTCGCAAATTTCCATCTCTTTTCCATGCAGTCCATCATGCAGCTCAGTGTTGTCGCCGAACCTCAGAGCTGCAGTCGTCCTCCGAATGATGTGCTGTAATGAGGCTTATTTGGCCCCTCCTTCCATGCTGTGGTTACATGCTGCCTGTAGAGGTTTGTGGCTCTCCAACATGGTCCACAAAGCTGGAAAAAACAACTTTTAAAAGTCAAATGATAGGTTAAATGTTTTCGTCATGAAGAACGCCTGTTGTGTAAAGGCATTAGAGTCACAGCTGTTCTTGACATGTGCCCACGACACCCAAAGCTTGTCCGGCAAAGTTTGCCATTCAGCGCCGGGGTTCTTTGTACTTTGCTGTATTCAACTGCGGTGGGGCCTCACTCCATCGCTATTAATCCTCTTTTCGTCCATCTGAATAGAGGTTTTAGTATCTCATTACATTGCTCGGGCAGGACTTTTTCTCCCAGTTCATTTTGCATTGATTTCCTTGGCAGTAAAATGCACAAAGTCGTGCCATTAAAGCCAATATGTTACTGCAAGGTTTGTGTAAAAGAATAATCAACAGAGGAAAACACCAGAGCCTAGGCGAGCACCCCCCCCTCCCCAGCATGCCTGGGAAGAACTGTAAGAACACGTAATTAACATAAAACTCATTAAAATTACAGCTCGGTCTGGAATTCCCTGCCAACCGCCGGCGTTGGCCACCATTTTGTTGCACCACCAACCACCATACATCAAAGATGGTGAGAGGAGAACAGCTGAATTATGTAACGAAGATAAACAAGTCTCAAGCTGTGGGGTGGGCGGGGGGAGGGAGGATATGATAAAGGATGTGCATAAGTACACAACCCTAATTAAATTCCTCTCCCCATGTCATAACTTCCCCCACCAAATATTCCACCATCCTTTTATGCGACTCAGTGGTTCGTGTTCAAAAAGAATCTTTCTCCAAACAAGTTTCAGAAATATTCTTTGAAACTTTTCCGCCAGTGTAGAATGTGACTCTCCTGACTCCATCCTCGGGGTTGGCCCTTAAAGTGAGAAATCGTTGCAATGATTAAAGAGTCTTAACTAAAATAAGTAGCCTGCACTGTCGCAAGTAGCAACAAATGACCTGTCGTTGGAATTGAGCGCCACATTTCTTTGCTCATCACTCGAACAGAGAATTGATGAAGATGCCGTCAGAGTAAAGAACCGAAGAGAGTGTAGATCACAGACTCAGAGTTTTCGGAAATAGAGATTTATTGAAGGGCACCCTCTATGAACCCTCACAAAGAAACTCCCTTCTTCCTCCCCCAGAGGACAGCACTTATTTCCCTCACGGAAAATGATCTCAATGCAGTACCCAGCCCTACCGCCAGTGATGATAATGAGGCTAATGCTAGCAGAGAGGTCCCAGAGAGATGGCCATTGACATTTTAGCAACTGCATGCTGGTGTTCAGCTCTGTGAACAGAGGGAGCCCTGGGGGCACCACCACACGTACTCATAATCCTCCCTGGGGGGACAGCACAGCTCTTTTCTGTGTGTTCCCTCTGGGAATTGACATAAAATCCCTTCTCTACTCTATATGGTGGCTTCCTAAAAAAATCAAATCTTCACAAGACTTTCTTTCAAAGCTTTTCCTTTGGTGTTGCCTTTGTCTCCGTTTCTTTGTGAACCGCCTGGTTTTTCTTTGTGCAATCTTTTTCTGTCTCTCAATCACTCCCTCTAAGACTTTATGTTTGTTGATGTCTGACGTGTTTGCTGCTACCACCTGGCAGGGAGGAATAATAAGCGGAATGTTGCTTACCTTATCACTGTTATTGCAGGGGATTGCCGCCGCGGTCCCTTTGACAGACCGCTTAATAACAGATCCAAAGCACAGATCACCATGTGTCCGCCCTCACGCTCTGTCCTTCACTTCTTCACTTTTTCTTTTTTCCTCCATCGCCCACAACTTCCCACCTCTCAGTCACCCTATCCTCTGCTTTTCCTTTTCTCCTCATTAGTCTCCGGCTCTCACCTCAGTTGGCTTCTCTCAAAAGTCTTTACCCCGGCTGTCTAATTCTTCTCCCAGACAAATCTGTCTGAGCCGCCTTCACTTTACCTCGTCCATCTCCCTTGTGCTCACCGTCCTCTCCTCTTTCGTCTTCCAGAGGGTACCCGGATGAAGCCATTGAACCAGAGCTGATCGATGAGCGCCACCCTTACATCCATGGCATGTATTCGGCGCCGCTGGCCCTGCCGGAGAGGGGGAGCATGGCCAGTCTGGACCGCATGGGTGGCCGACGCTCACCGTCCATTGACAGCATGCGGAAGGACCCGCGCTGGCGTGACCCAGACCTCCCCGAGGTCATCGCCATGCTGGGCCACCCCATTGACCCGGTCAAGTCCAACGCCGCCGCCTACCTGCAGCACCTGTGCTACGAAAATGACAAGATCAAGAAGGATGTGCGTCAACTGAAGGGGATTCCTGTTCTGGTGGGGCTTCTGGACCACCCCAAACCCGAAGTCCACCGCAAGGCTAGCGGCGCCCTGCGCAACATCTCCTACGGCAAGGACAATGACAACAAGGTGGCCATCAAGATCTGCGACGGCATCCCGGCACTCGTCCGCCTGCTGAGGAAGACCAACGACATGGAAGTTCGAGAGCTCATCACCGGTAAGAACAAATATTCTCATAATAAACTCTCCAAATAATGTGATGAGGCTCATCTGAATTGACACAAAATAAAGTATCCTTATTAGATTGTTAATCAATGCAGATGATTTTTAGAAGTACCTAGTCATCAGGCAGCAAAACCATCTATTTAAATGTGTGATCGATTTAAAAAAAAGTGAAAAAAACCCAAGCAAATGATCGTCTCCACTTTGCTCTTGATGAAAACATTTTCTGAATGTAGCAGGAACAAACGCACTTTGGGAGATGGAATTGTTGCATGGCTGGGCAATTATTATTGTTTCCTGTCTGGGAAGGATGTCGTGGCGATATTATCATATCATGTTTTAGTTTTACACATGACAGTTAGGTGTCATTCAAATATTTATGTCTGTAATGTTGCCTACATTTTCCATCTTGTGTTGAAAATACATACTAATACCATGACTTTATTTGTCTCACCCTCATCACACATATTATTTGAAATGAAGTGCTATGGATATGTTTGATTGCATTTCACAAGTCAGAGATCATTTACAGTTGCCTTGTCAAAGGTAAAGGATTCTTATATCATGAGAAAACCGCCAGCATAGCACTGTTGCAGCAAAGGCTGGCTGTGTTCTCCATTAACTGTAGGATTCCTCTCTCTGTCTGCCTAATTAGGCCCGACTCTCTTTCTCTTAAAGCAAGTATAAAGTGCTGCTTTGAAGCCTTTTAAGCTGATATGATAGCACCTTAGTATGCCAGTCCTTTCCAATCACTGGCAGCATACTTCCCATCACTTATATATTCTGTCTGGGAACATACAGAGTCGGCTGCCATAATCCCATACTCTGCATAGCAATGCAGGGCTGAGTCATACTATATTAAGAAGAGTTTTCTTTGTGGTTTCCACACATCATTATTTTTGCAACAGTTCACAGTGAACTATCTTCTCATCTCCCTCCATTTACATTATACGATTAATTTGTGCCCCGGCGTCCCGTATGGAAAGATACAACTCTCGCTGAATTAGCATTGGATTGGGACGCTATGCTAGTGAGGGGAGATAACAAAGCTGTAATTCAAAGCTTTAATCAGACATTCTTTTAATTCTAGTGAGGACACAGTTTGAGTAAGTTGTCTGGGAGATGGCTCTTTTTACCACTTGTAACAAATGTTAATGAGCTAATTAGTCGTCATATTGTAGAGCCGTTTTATTTCAATCAAGGTTCACAGTTATACAGAATATAGACCCAACATTACTTTACTATTATTACACTGCACTGTAAGCACAAAGAGAGAGATATAAAGTGGAAAGATTATCCGTAGAAAAGCAGATGACTTATGAGCATTGATGAGGAAAAAGCTATTGGCTGCAGCGTGTCATGAAATATGTTTTAATGCCTAAGAGGAGCTATTGATTCAAACGCCATGATGGGATTTCTTCTCCTTGACCTGGTAAATGTCAACGGGGGACTATAGTGGTGTGTGTGTGTGTGTGTGTCTTCTCAAGTGCTCAGCTAATCCCCAACATGATTGGTTTGACCTGACACACTTTGACTGGTGTGCACGCTCCGCCGTCGGAGAAGGGGCTTTTGTTTTCAGTGCACACGTATATGAAAAATGAGAACTACTTTAAAGGGAGATGCTTGATCTTTTCGAAGTAGCCGCTACATGTGAAATGCAGTATATGTACTAACCCAAGACATAAAAGGGAGTTACTTTTTAGGTCATTTTACAGTTTAGGGAAGGGGAAGTTTTGGTAGCTATCAATGGTTTATAGCTAGATGTCATTTTGCGAAGATATGTTGCTTTAAAGAGTGAATTCCAATATTGACAGCTTCAATCCAGAGGTAGTGATAGTGATACCAGTCGTTTAAAAATCACGCTTGTTGAGCTGTAGTGTGCATCCATGCATAAGAGTGTGTGTGTGTGTGAGGTTTCCTTTGCTGTGACAGAGATGTCGCGGTGAGCGATGACTGTGCCGCAGCAGAAATGATTGCCTTTACAGCACCATGTTGCTCCCCATCGTAGCTAAAAATAACCCTGCACCACAAGGCAAGGAGGACAGAATGGAGGGAGGCTTTTTTATTTATTCTCCTCACTCATTATGCACCCCCCTTCGCTCAATCTATTTTTTTCTTTTACTTCTTCATTCATTATATACACTCTGTCTCTAGGTTTAGGTTTCCATTGCCAGTGCTCTGACCCCAGTAAAAACAGGCCAGTCACAATGCAAGCTCAGCTCAGAGCCTCAGCCCATGTGGCTGGAATTGGCCGTGTTTTTCTACAATTAACTATGGGTTTTAAATATAGGCCCCTTTTCTTAGTCTATGTGTTTTAAGAGTTTTCTGTTGGAGTTTGTAAAACCACAGAGAGCTCTGTTTTCTGCAAGGGGAAACGGGTGACGTGGAAGGAACCAAGTGGTTTTATTTTCCAACACACAACACAGACAGACCAGTCGTTGATATTTTTAGAGTTTTGTTCCGTTCAGAGTAATTCTATTTCCCCTCCTGGTAGGCTCTGGGCTGTTTGTGCCCTCCAGCAATTCCCTCTCTGGAAATGTAGATTATTAAGCGCAGTTGTCTCCTGTTTCTCCTGCAGGAGATGTCTGAGTTTTGTGGACTGTCACTGAGGCAGGTGTCTTGCTTTGTCGTTTGGATGAAAAATGCATATGGAGCAAGTTGGCAGGCCTTAAAGCTAAGAGAGATGATGTCTAGACACACATGTATATCTGTGCCAAGAATTTGTATGCTGAGTTTAACATAATATACACAGCACTATTTAGAGGATGTTTTGGACTAAAGAACCTAAACGTTGTCTAAGTACATTTCAGTTTTAACACTGAAGGCCTCGCAGAACTGGAACCGTACACTGGACATCAATTGTCAGCTGTGGGATTAAACAAAGCAGCAAACAATATGTTGCACGGACATTTAGTGTTTTAAAATGTTACTGTCTTGAAGCTATAAACACTGCATTGTTATGTTATTACCTTATACATTGGTAACAGCTAATACGTTGCCTATTTACACATGCATCAGGTATTGTACGGATCGACACGGATCATTTCTGAGAAGGGCAACATACCTGAGGCCCCCCAACATCACCCATGAAACCACCTGCTGAGTTCATCATTGGTGTATATATGTGCTTGTGTCAGTGTGTATGTATGTGAGCATATTGCACAATTCGCCTAGTCCTTCCTTTTAATCAACTTCTTCCTCGGGATCGACCTCAGCACCCTCCCAAATACACATACATACATACATACATTATTTAAGTGGTTGTTTGCCATAGGAGACAACCGTGAGTTCACTTGCTGAGGCCTCCTCCTCTTCCTCCTTCTTTAGCACTAAGAGCTTGATGGATAGCATAAGGGGTGAGCAGGAGAAGGACAGGAGGAAGGAGGCGAAGGAGGAGAACAGTAATAGGCAGAACTAAATGAATAGCCCTGCTAGAAGAGCAACATATCTGCCAGTGGTGACTGGGAAATTGAATTAGCCTTAGCCTCAGCTCCAGTCCAGGTCCCAGTTCATCCAGCCCTCACATCCCTCCCATGTATCAGAGGAGAGGGGGATGTAAAAGAAAGGAAAATGAACAAAAAGAGAACCAGGAGGAAACATTTGGTTAAAACTCAGCTCACAACTTGACTCTTTTGCTCCCCATCTTGTCATTTAGGTTTTAATCTAAGCGTTGTTAGGATTTGTCGAGCTCTTACAAATCAAAACTGTCTGCTTGTGAATGATTGAAGAGGCAGTTAATGATATTCAACTCACCCTCTGGCTGGATTGGATTTTAGACAAAAGAAAACAGAGGCAATTCACAGGCTGATGGGAAAAGAGACAGATTGTTGTTACATGCATATCAGGTTCTTCATAGCCTTTCCTACGCATTTCCCTCTTAGGAATAGAAGCATAGCCTCGGCAATGTATACACGCTTTCTCAGAACTCTTTGGGGAAGTTTTTGTAGCTGAATGAGTTCTGTTTACAGGAATATATCACAATATATTTTACAACTTATTTCGCACATTCTGCTCCTCAGATGGTTTCCTTCACGGCCAGCTAAACCAGACTGTTTACCCCGTAAGAACTTTTCTCAGCAGATAAACAACATGAATAAACCAGATAGGAATAACATTTTAAGATCTTGAAAGCAGTTGGACTTAGTTATTGAAGGCTATGGCAAAGTCTTGGACTGTTTCGTTATGGCCCTGCTGGGAAACCTGACTTTACTGGATAACAAACTTGTGAGAAAAGTGACAATATAAGTTAAAATCATCCGTATTATAACTTCCCCATGGGAAGTAACATCCTGGATGCATTAAGATCTTATTGCCAAAGCCTTCATGCAGATGGATTAACAAATCCATAGTAAGATAGGTAGTCCAGGTGTAAAAGGAGCCTTTGTCATCACACATGCACGGTATCTGCCTCTCAGTGCCACGAGACAGCGGGACGTTCCCAATCCACCTTCCTCCGACAAGCTGACAGAGGACAGCAAATAGACTAAACCTGATATAGAGCCACTGGCCTGAAACAGTGGCGGGATGGAGGTCGTCACTTCCACAGCACTCTGTCACCTTAAATAACGTTGTGTCTGTGGGCTGTATGCCTGTCGTTCTTGATGGATCACAGCCACTCACAAAGACATGCCTTAGCCTCCCCTCTGGCATATGTGATCAGTGTAGAGCTGACTGAATTCACGGCATGAGCAATGTTTCAGCTGTAGTACCGGAGGTGATTTGGCCTCCCTGGTGAAGGCCGGGGGGGGGGGGGGTGCACAGAGAAAGTTTGCATGGTTGTGTTGTACTTTTGGCATCCAGGCTTAGGTTCCTTACGTAGGTACTGAGGTGTGTATGATCTTTTTAGTTATTGCAAATTGCTTTTTTTGACAAGTAATAGATAGATGCTGACATATTTTACATTTTATACGCAGAAATGCAGACACAACTATGTTGGATGCGGGCTGTGTTTTACGATGATGTAGAAGCACTCAACGCAGCTGTAAAATGAGGAAAGTTTGTGACCAAAACCAAGCGAGACAGCTGCGGTTGTTTTTCTTTGGGCGCAATTATCTGTGTCCATCTGTGTCTGTATGTACTACTGTCAGGATATAGTGAGGCAGGCATGTCATCATACACACACACCACAAGAGCACATTTGTTGTTAATGTGCTTCGTGCCTGGGTGCTGATACTTCCTCTCATACGCTCTCATGCTTGTGGTTCAAATAAATGACAAAATTGACCCTGTAAAAAAGAGAGTGAGGAAATATGCTCCAGGGAAGGAGTGGGTGGTTTACTAAAAACAATACTTTCGGAGGGCCAAAGGTCAAATAAGACTTTAAAAGAGCAATTACGACTGAATAAAATAGCAAAAATCCACTTTTTTTTTTTTCTGTTTCACTTTTTAATATGACTCCCCTGCTCTTTTGCAACAAAAAAAAAATCACATCTTGTTGTTAACTTCTCCTCATTTGGATTTCATTGTGTTGGGTCATTCATTTGCAATGAACTCTCAATAATGAAACGTTGTCTCTCTCACTCCTGCATGTATGCAGATATGTTTAAATGCATGAGCTAATACTGTGCGCCACAGCAAGTTTAGTTATTGCTTTGACTGCTGCAGTACCAGAAATAACGTTAATGAGTCAAGCTCATGTCAACCATTGTCTGTGAGCAATGTGAAGTTCTCTGTGATACCTGATGTCTTTGATACCAAGGGAAAACTGTGATTAGAGTAGAAGTACACAGGACCTCTGAAGATACTGTGTATGTTTGTGATATCTCGAGCTATACTTACAGGGTGTACCTTATTATTTTCAACCAAAAGCACTCAAATGTGCAATCAGTGGAGGGAAGAAAATGAAGGGGCACTTCAAGGTAGATTCATCTAAAGCCTGAATGACAATAAACATGCAGACAATGCTAACCTAATTGACTCAGCCATTGACTCAACAACTACACACAGAAACAGACCAACAACGGTCGGTATGATATCCTGAGACCAGCCTGAACAGACACACCTGGTCTGAACCATGGGTAGGTCTGGGTAGATAACAATATGCAATAAAGGCAGAAAACAAACATGTAATTAAATAATACTGGTGTAATTTCTTCAATCAGAGGTTTGATTATGCTGATGAAAGAGCATTCATATGTTTAAATAACATCTCAGCTGGTTTTCGTCCAAGTTTAACGTACCATGAAAGTGGTTGGGGGGGGGGGGACAAAAGAAAATCTATTTTAAATTTGTAGAGCTATGAAATTTACAGTAAACACATGAAGCACAAAATTAAATCAGCCTTCATTCAGCAATGTTCAGCAACCTGAACATTGTTTAGAGCATCGGGGGCTTTTTGCCCTGGAATTAGCCTCTCTTGCAATGTTTACTCTCAGGTCATGTTTTCCCAACAAGCTCTGTGAATCAGGCTTATTTAGTTTGTTATTAAACTTATTTACTGTACATCAGCGACCAGGTACAAAATCCATTCATTAAAAAAAAAAGAAAATATGCTTTGTTCCAGCTTTCGCTCGAAGCTAATTTCTCTCCGTAGGCCCTTTGGCATTGACAAAGACACAATAAGTGGATAGTTTGAGGTTATTGATGGGCATACAAGGCCTGTGTCTATATAGGGATATATAAAGAGTACAAGTATTGAGTAAAATCACAGCACATCATTCACATTGTCCAAAATGTTAAATCTTCTCACTGAACTTCCAGTCCCATAAACATGATCTGTTAAGCACACAAGATTCTATTAAGTTGGCTTGAGGCTTTAGTGTGTGTTCAATAGCCTGCATCGCAATAATGTGTTTGTGTGTGAAAGTGGCCCATGGAGCCTCACCTCAGCTTCCACATCTAATGGCTTCCCAGTAAGATACTGGTCGCCTGGTGATCTATGACGCACAGGAAGCCGGTCTAGTCACCAACCGGAACCACAGAGGGAATGGAGGTTACGATAGACAAGCCACTGTGATGGGCTTAAGTAAGGTCATGAGCCGCATTCAAATATCACAAGAACACAGTATGCAGATTAGTCTAATACGTTTTATTTTTCCCTTTTCAACGTCTTGGCGAAGGAAACAAGTTTCCTGCAGGCCCAACCACACCAGAAGGAATGGATTTATTTTTAGCCCTGGCCTGTCCGCCGAGGCCTTATTTATGATTTAATAGAGGAAATAATGACCATCTGGAAAATGTACAGAAACTGTTTTAAAGAACGGGGCGAGACATTTTCATTGCCCTGCTAATGGTCTGTTATTGTGGGGCAAGAGGGAATCTGTCTGCGTATGTATGTATGTGCACGAGTGTGTCAGGTCCTTCATGTCAGGCAAAGTGCATGCGTCTTTGAGCTCTCCTGCGTGCGTTTGTTTAATCGTAATGCTGTAACTCCCAGTTGTTGTTCTCTTTGGACCAGGCGTTTTCAAACTGTGAGGCGTGGGACAGTTAAACGAGGGGGTGTGGAGGGAGAGACGTGAGGCAAAGTTACTGTGTGAGGCTAAAAGGACAGGAGCCTGCTGGTGTTCTAAACACAGCTGAAAGTTGGCTATTGAAGTCTGGATGGCTGATTTGGACCGTTCACCAACACAGCCAGCTGTCACAGTGGTGTGACACACAGCTCATGGAGCCAATTAAGGCTCAGGGACGGCAGTAGGGGGGCTGGACAGCTGCAGGGCCCACCATGGTTTGGGGGTTGGAGAGAGCGGGTCCAATGTTGGTTGGTGGAGATTCCTTTTTTCCCCCTTTCTTCCCACTTCGTTAGTTTGATATCTCTGTCCAACCAGCCTCGACGTCCTTATTGTTTCATTTTATTTACCATTTCCATCTCTGGGTTAGGAAGTGTAGCTTTCCTGCCCCAATGCGGCCATGCTGGCCTACCACCAATATCCTTTGTATAACTATATTATATTATAGGAGAGAATTAACGTGCATAAATCCAATTAGGAAAAAATGATGCACCTTATATCTACTGTTAAACGTCATATTTTCTTCATCATTAAAGTAATCCAGTGATAGTTTTCTGTACATCCATGGGCACATTGCAAACAGGAACTGTCATTAACTAATTTGGCATATTTTCAATGATGGCAACATTGTCAGACTTTGTAAACCCCAACTTTGGACGACCAGATCTTCAGATCAGAATGCAAACTAAATGCCTGAATATCAAAAGAGAAAAGAAATAGTGAGATAAGTGATGAGAGACGAAGGCAGAGAGAGAGAGAGAGAGAGAGAGAGAGAGAGATCAGAATGATGGTATAATAAAAACAGAAACTCTGTCCACATCAAACATGGACTTCAAAGTTTCTTTTTTATTTTTGTTGTAACATTTTTGTTCTCCTCAAACCAGAGTCTGCCTCGCAGAGCTTCTATGTGTCTGAGTGAAAACCCATCTGATGCTGACGCTTTATCGCAGCCCTTTATTTTTGCGGGGTTTGGCTGCCTGGCTATGCTGCCAACAACGTCCTCCGCACTGCTTTGTCTGCCTGCCTCTGTTTTGTGAAACCTCAGGATGCACAGACCCAGCTCAATTTAGTTTACCTCTTCTGCAGAAGTATGCAATAGGCTGCCTGTTAGAGAGGTGTTCAGGTAAATAGAAAATGCTTTCTCCTGCTTGGATTGTTTAGATGAGAGAATAGAGGAGGTGATGGATACACGTCTGTGTGCTTTTTGCCAAAGTAGTTAAATTCTATTGAATACAGCATATGTATGCATTGAGGTCCAAGTGGTATATTATTTAAAAAGTGATACTGCATTAGTTGAGAAGTAAGATTAAGCATCGTAAGGTTACTTCCTGTAACCTCACTGTTCCAATAGCGATAGCATGAGAGTATTATAGAAATATCACAGTGAGTACTGTCCTCTATGAACTTTGTGTGGATTACGACATTGTGATAGTCGGCTAAGCCCTCGTGGGAAAATAATAAAACTATTACAGTTTGTTTTAATAATGTTCAATATGACTTTTTCAAAAGTGGTGTACCTCCAATCTTAATGTGGTTTTGATTGTAATCTTAAAGTCTGCACTACAGTTTTGCCGCTATTCAGCTGTCGTTATATTGCATCACTTTCACTCTCCTCCTCTTCCACCTTCCTCCTCTTCTTTATTCCTCTTCTATCCTCCATATTTCTCCTTATAATCCTCTTTCCAAATCACCTATTTCTTTCCCTTTCTATCACTATCCTCTTAATATCTCTTCTAATTTCTATTTAATTCCCCGACAGGAACCTTGTGGAATCTGTCGTCCTATGAACCCCTGAAGATGGTGATCATCAACCACGGCCTGCAGACCCTGACCAACGAGGTTATTATTCCCCATTCTGGTTGGGAGCACGAGCCAAACGAGGATTCAAAGCCCCGCGACGCCGAGTGGACCACCGTCTTCAAGAACACCTCCGGCTGCCTCAGGTAGGTTTAGACATGAATCAAGCTGATGTTGATTTTATTAAAAAATAGTGTCTGAATTTAAATAAGAATTTTGAGAGAAATGTTTCATTTTACAAGAATTTAATAACACTGGGTTTCAGTGTTTATAACAAATATGCTTTTGTCATTTTCACATGTGTACACAATATCGTCAAACTCTAGAATAAACTTAAAATCTTGAATATTACAGGAAAAATTATTCTGCAGATGTTCTAGTTGAGTCAAACTTGGTTGCAGGAAGATGGACTGAAAAGATTAAAATCAATTTCAAATTCATCAAATTCAAATGTATATTTTTTGTGCTTTTAGCACCAAAAGCTGAGTCCCATTATATTGGAGAGAAGGCACACATGTATATGGTAGATACCTCCATAACTAGGTGACTCAGACCAAAACAATCTAGATTGATGTATAGCACTACAGGTAGGAGACAAGAAGAAAATGATGTATTTTTGATTTTGGGGTTTGTTAAATGACAAAGATGACAGTTTTAAAATGTCTTTATTGTTAAATGCAGAACAAAGAAGGGCAATGAGGCGTGGCATTGTTTCCAGCTGAGACACTTTGTTTTTTTGTGATTGCTATGAGACAGAATGTTGGACGACTGGGTACAAAACTGCCAGTGACGAGCGCAGCGGTTTACTGAAATTTGAATATTTTACAACCCTCCGCAACCACAAACCATCTTGCGGTTGGCTCATCAATAGTACAGTACTGAGGTTAATGCAACAGCCCTAGATCTGATGTTTTATTGTGTCATATGTGATAGTGAACTGTATATCTTTGCAGTTTAGGACTCGTGATCGGATACGTTGGAGACATTTTACAGCCAAATTGGTTTATCAATCAATTGAATAAAAATATCCGTAGATTAAGCTATCCTCCGATTAAAGAAGTCTAAAGTGGGAATAGCACAAAGAGGAAGCAAAACTGCAATTTAAACAAGAAGTCCGGATATGAAAAATGTGTGAATCCAGAATGCTGTCTTTTGAAGTTTGAGCAGATTGAAATTTTGGACAAAACCAGCTTTAAATCAGGAAGGACACAGATAGACATGAGGCAGAAACTGTGCAGACAGATGGCAGATTTATTCAGGTTAAAGTCAATTTAAGTTTACAGCATGTGGACACATTTTAGAGATCATCCTGGATTTTATCGAGGGGATCCTTAACACACACACATCCTTGTTTTTACTCTGATACCAGTTGTAGCTGGGGACAGATGTGACGTATATGAGACTATATTGTGTTGGACCAGGGTCAGGTTTTAGTTCTCAGGTACTAAAAGAATTCACGATACGGCAGATGCTGTATCTGTATCTGTATGTATGTGAAGTATGCTGGATGTCTGTCTGCAGCAGATTGCTGGGTGACAAACTGTTAATGACCCAAGCTTCATCACATACAGGTAAGGTGCATTGTGTTATCACTTCAGAAGACATCTATCTACTGCATTTTGGGAAGTTGTTTTTGAAATGTTCCTCTATTCGTATCTTGTCATTCTAATATGGGCTGGGTAACATTACAACCACTCCACCCTGAGTCCAATGAGTAGCAGTAGAAGGTAACTGAGCAAGCTGCAATTAAATAAGCACACCAATGAAGTTATTCTCAAGCTTATTATGGCTGAGAGAAGATAAATTGAGCCTGCAGTGCAAATCGTAGCCTCATGACAACAAGTCAATATGTCTGATTCCTTTTTTTTTTTTTAGAAAAGCACTCTCTCTTTTTGATGGTCAGAAAAAACAACAACATGCGCGCATCAGTGTTAATCGGGATGAAAAACATAGAATTTTGAATGAGTGTGTCATTAACCCTTATGCGTGAGCTACAGTGCATTGCCATCACTGAACCCGGAATGCTGTCTTCAGTGACTGCAATCGGAACCCGGAGTTGTTCTTAGATCAGTCATCCAAAGTGGTGTTAACTTCTCCATTTCCACGGTGACATGCCTCCATGTTAAAGTGGTGTGACTAACTCGGCCATGCCGCTGACCCTGTCTGCTCCATTTGTTTTAAGAAGTGAAGGTCTGTGATAGTCCTGGGGGGCTCTAATGCGTATACTGGTCTTTGCAGTCACATTGCTCTCGTCCGATGAAGCAGAGCTACGGGATGATTGATTGGTTTGAACCTGTTCATCAGCAGGAAACTGCTGCCTCACTAGAAAGTGCTGAATCCATTTGACCTGTGACCTGTAGTCAAACAATGTCCACAGTAATGCATGGTCAAACATGGTCATATCCACGGTGGAGTTTTCAGATTGTTTTCTAAAAGTTAGCTGTCCTCACTGAAACACAAACATCTTTGTCCTGTTTATTTTGTGGCAGTAACCGTAATTTCTTTCTTTCTGTTGTGTGCCCCAAACATTTATATACATATAATTTACAGCCTACAAACTACAGAACATCACATCACCATATAATATTACTGCCTCTCCAGCTTCTACTTGTCTTAGGTTTTATTAGCAACAATCTAAAAGCTTCCCTGCTTTCAAAATGATACCTGATATTCAAATTCAATGCAAGTTCAGTGTGGAGTGCACCTCAGACACGGCGAAACCTCAGCCAAACATGCTCTCTGCCTCGGTCTATAAATGCTGTCATCAGCTGAGGCTGACGACTTGAGTGCAAGAGTCTCGAATTCCTGTGTTCCCTCTCCCAAGTATCTCCTATCTTCTACCTTCCCTGCTGAAGCAGTCATTTTGGCTTCAACTCAGAATGACAGACTGTAGTAAATTGCGAAAGACAGAGAGTGTGCATGTGGCGTTATCACGCCTCACGCCTGGCTGTGCTTTTCTCAAGCCCGTCTAGACTGTAATCCAGGGCAGAGCTCCCGGAGTAGACACTGCGATGTGCTGGTTGACATCCAGAACAATACGACATCCAAATCCAGCTCAGACAGAAAGTACCAGAATGTATTTCACACATTATTGCTCTGCATCAGATGCTTTCCAGCTAGTTGTCTCTGGCTGTACAAAGTATGGAAACCTGCTTGTAATTTCAGAACATTTTCTGCTGAGTTGAATAGCAGCATTAACGAATTAAGAGGGAATAAATGAAAGTGCTCTGATTTAGCCGAGGAAAGTCAGAGACAAGTCATGGAATTTTCCATCAGGGCCACAGTGGGAACCCTGCTCTCACTGCCTCGTACTGCTTCTCATTGTGTCTCTCAAGATGTCTTTCATTATCTGTCATGCTCTCTCTCTCTCTCTCTCTTTCTTTCTTTTTGTGTGTGTATGTACTGTATGTTTTTCATCGTCTTCCCAAACACTATATCCAAACCGTGTCACCCCTGATGCCACATATCACACAGTATCTCCCCCGTGCTCACCCTCCCTCGACCCTCGACGCGGCCGCGAATATGTCTCCATGGTAACTGTGACCAAGCCCACAGTTGCCTAGACGCCGGGTTTTTTGTGTGCTGGGGAGAAGTGCTGATGCCAGGGAGAATCTGTTTACTTACGCCAACAGAGACGCGGCTTGCACCTCAATAAAGCCGGGGATAGTTTTATTATAATAGCCTCTTCTGTCGATAGGAGGCAGCTTATTTACAGTGTTTACACTGAGGGCTCAGTGAAGGGGAAACTCTGTGTGTGTGTGTGTGTGTGTGTGTGTGTGTGTGTGTGTGTGTGTGTGTTGTCTTTGGTGGTGTTGGGGTTGGGTATCAAGAGCTGGTTCTGGTGCCAGTACAAGAACAGAGATAACAGTGATGGGCCTCCACATGCACCAGCGCTTCCAAATGTGTAGTGTTTAGGATCGGTTTGTCAGATCAGAAGGGTTAATTAGTTTAGTGATGCTTATGACAAAGCATTTCATTCAGCTGGATATACGAGTGCAGAATTTTAATAATGTAAATAATTATATAGTATAATGAAACAGAGATAATATAATGTTAGGATGTCCAACTCAAGTAAACACACGTGTGACTTGCGCATGTTAACATAGACGGTGTTTATTTTGGTCTTTTCTCTACTTGGATGGATTGGAACACATTTGGGTACGGACACCCATGGTTCCCAAATGATGAATCCTAATAACTTTAGTGATACCCTGAATTTTCATTTGGTCACCATGAGGTGACACTTCTATTGTTAATGCAATAGCAAATACGACTTCAGACTGAATAACGAGTCTTTTTCACGGCAGTCATTTTGACTTGCCATAGAAGGAAAGGTAGAGGTGTGACTAATAACAATGACTCTGTTCTATTTCAGTGAGCTGTGACAGTAAGCCAGCATGCACAATACCACGGCTCTGAAATTGAAGCAGCTAAATGAAATTCAGACGCCGTTCATGTTATTGTTCACTCCTGTGCTTTACCAACTGTGACATGCTGAAAAGTCTGACGTGAAACATGTGTATGATTTGAGTTCAGTGGAAATCTGCTGATATTAAGGGCTTTTCTGTTATTTGCCTTTTAACGCATTCTAGTCTATTTTCTGGCTCAGATAATATGAGAGAATTTGAACAAGGATTAGATAAGAAGCAAAATCAGGCCCGGCATTATGGGCGGGCCCCGGGGGGGCTGCTGTGCCCCCCCATAGAGTCAGGAGCTTGTGATGTGTGATCCCATGCTCTGTACATTGTAAACTCAAACAGAGCCTACTAAGAGGGAGCCCTTTTTTATATGTATGAACGATGCTAACAGTCAAAACCAGCAGGGGAAGGTGCGTAGAAACAGCTGTTTGCAAGTCTCTCTCTCTCTCTTTCTTTTTTGTTGAATGTTCCTTAACTTTCATATCATTTCCCTTCTAATATAGGGCCGAAAAAACTATTTACAACCCCGCTAAACAAGCAGGATAATAAACCCTTGTCCGTCTATCAGTCGCTCTCCACCGCTCCTTTTCACACGGTTCTCAGGACGGCGCTGCTGTGACATAAGAACCCCCGACAACAACAGCGCTGTCCATGGTGCTGACGCAACAGCTGAGCGATGTAGTCACGTCATGTATCGGCCAATCATTTTGTTGTATTTGCTATTTTAAAAAAATATATATATATATACATTAATATACTTATACTTGCTATACTATACTTGTATATTTTATCCCCCCCTGGACACCCTTACAGTCAGCTAAGCCCAAGTGGTTTATATTACTAGTACCTGTATCGCTCTGCTGGTCCGACATTACGTCCACTTCTTGGATGCGGCCCAGAAAATAGCTGCGTTCCATTTCCTCGGCAGTCCAGGTACTCTGACGTATATTTACTGTCAATGACTTCACTGTTGTATCCTGAAATTCTAGACACACATATGCTACGTATAGATAGGGAGGATGTGTTTATAATTGTATAATAAACCTGATCAATACACTGACGTGCGCCACCTATTATGTTTACACTGAGCCCGCTTACGGAAATCAGATGCCCACCCACAGATTTATGTCTGCCGCCGGGTCTAGGCAGAATCCATAAGATGAATCTGAAATTAAATCATGATCGATAGAACGTAAAGGATACCCAACCCCAGGGTGCACATATGGTCCTGCAGCGTTGCCGTTGACCTTGCAGGACGTTAGCGGAGGACAGCCACGACTCCATCAGTCTCCATCAGTCTCCACAAGTCCATCTCCAGTCTATTCGTCTCAGCTGCTCTATTGTCCTCTGATGGCCACATGACTCTGAGCGTCCTTCACACCCACACTTCATCTGATAAAGCACACACACTATAGGCACATTCTGATCACAGTGACAGGCGGTCCGTGTCTGTGCTGTGTTTCTGCACTCGGTTGTCAAAGAAATGAGAATGTTCCTGTTTCTCTTAGAACTGCCCTATCATTGTCATATGGTATTTTGTCACCGTATTCTTTCTTTGACCATCAAAATGTAAGTGTTAACATGTTTTTTTCAGTAATGTCATCTCCTGTTAAAGAAGGAAACAAAAAATGCTTTGCCTCGGCCCAGTGTTCTAAAATGTCTCTTGATCTGAAAATGTTGGGGTCTGAATCAGATAAATGACTTACTTACTGCATGTTTCAAACACATGGATATCATACCTACCGCCTCTTAGTGGATTAAGAAATTTAGTAATGATTTGTGGTAATAGCAAGGGCTGCAAGATTAGCTCATTTCCTTTTATACAGTACATTTTAATGTTTCACTTGTAGCCATGATATTTTGTTAGATATTTTGACATTAATTAAATATTATTTATTGAAACTGCTACAAGCAACAACGCTACACACTACACTACATAGCTGTATTGCAGTTTTAAAACAGCAACACAAGTGTTAACAAGACGCAGTGTTTTTTTGGGCTGAATACTAACTTGCTCACAATGACAGCGTGCTGATGTTTAGCAGGTGTGCTCTAATGTTTCCGTATCCACAATTATAGTTTAAGGTGTTGGGATATTAACATTTGCTAATTAGCAATAAACACAAAGTTCCTGAAAATGAAACAGCTGACAATAAAACTCTTCAGTCTGTCTGCCCTGAAATACACTCCTGTCAAATAAATCCAAGGCGGTTGCTCCTCCGGATCCATTTACAGGGGAGGTGGTGACTGTTTTTTGACAGCTGGAGACGAATGGGTTTCGTTTATGAGCGGGTCCAGATGTCCGGTACTGTCTGCCTGGTCTCTACCAAAGATTACTTTGAATTAGCACTAACTGCTGGATGGTTCTGTGGGTTTCCACAGAACCATCAGAGCATTATGACTTTGCAGTTGTGTCTGTTTTTTATAAAACAGGAACATTATATAGCAGTGTTGTAGGACTGGTTGTGTGTTTCTGTCCACACAGCACTATAAAGCATTCCAGCTCTGCTTACCACCACCAGGCTGCCACTCTTCCCCAGTACTAACTGGGGGTCGGCTAATGGGATTAGGTGGGTTGGAAGTCCTGATAAATGAAGTCCCCGGTGAGGAGCAGGGAGCTGTAGCTTTCTCTTAACGCTCTTTAAAGCCTTGCCTTTCACAGTCAGTCAGACAGCCGCACTAAGACTGCACCCGCTCTGCTGCCAGTCTGCTTATAGGAGCTGTGCTAAGGGCGCAGGCTGATGTAACATGGATAGCATTTCCCTTTGTAGCAAAAAATGAAATTTATATTCATCATTCTTTTAAGATTATTCCTGAAGCAGTCCGGCTTTATTACATTGTACTATTGAGGCAGACAGGGAGGATAAAGGCTACGGGCCAGAAAATCCCAAGGTTGGCTCAGACAGGTTTTAGATTGCTAATATTGGACTTTTTAATCTTCATACATCTGCCATCTGTCATTGTCCAGTCTGGCAACGTCTTCAAATGGGAATCATTAAAGTTGATGGTACTAGAATCTAGTAATGTTGCACGCTTAAATGAATGAATAAACAACAACAAAAGAACTCTGATCTTTTATGGTGCTCAGTTTTTTAATCTGTGTTGTTAGTTTTACGGTATATGTCCTGTTTGTTACAATGTGGTTAAGCAAGCAGGATAAGACGCCTTTGTGTCTGTCCATCGCTCTCCACCGCTCCCTTTGTCTCAGTTCTCGGGACGGCGCTGCTGTGACATAAGAACCCCCGACAATCAACAGCGCTGTCCATGGTCCTGACACAACAGCTGAGCGATGTAGTCACCTGTGCCTCTGTCACCTGTGATGTTTCGTTGAGATACAGTTTTCATGAATGCAATGACAAAATAAGCTTGATTTGTCTTGCTACTATCCATTAAGTTAAATTACTAGTAGCAGTTGTATTAACAATTATACCACTAGCAGTTGTAGAAAGTGCTGCCTCTTGCTTAAGTGGTTTGTCAGATTTGGGGGATCATAAATATGTTGAGTTTAAGATATTGACTTCCTTCAAATACCATACAGATCTTAGTATATTGTATTGTATATTCAAGAAGATACATATATACGTATATACCCTCACAATCTGAATCATCTGCTGCCAAATGGCTGCAGGTTCTGTTAGCGGTGTAGTTCTATCTGGTTGATGCCGACTAACAGTGTGTGTTTATGACTTTATTTTCCTGAAGAAACGTGAGCTCAGACGGGGCAGAGGCTCGGCGCAGACTGAGGGAATGCGAGGGATTGGTGGACGCCTTGCTGCACGCTCTCCAATCAGCTGTAGGGAAGAAAGACATGGACAACAAGGTAGTGTCTGATTCGCCACTAAAACACATCCGTTAAGGCAAATGATGAATACAGATGTCGTGTATTTATTGAGATCTTATTGAAGTATTATGCAGATGTACTTGTAGATGAGAACACCTCTGTCTCTTTTTCCCCCATAGTCTGTGGAGAACTGTGTTTGTATTATGAGGAACTTGTCCTACCACGTCCACAAAGAGGTGCCGGGGGCCGAAAGGTTCCAGGACCCCTCAGCGCTTCAGGCTCCTGGCTCAGCAGGACCACAGAGGAAGAAAAAGGATGACGCCGGCTGCTTCGGAGGCAAGAAGGCCAAAGGTGAGAAGGAGAAAAGAAAGAGACAGATACAAATGTGGTAACCACTAATCTGAATTGTAAACTTTAGGACTTCCAAAATGAGATTATTGCCTTTTGTTAAATTAATAATAGAAGAAAATTAGAATGATTTGTATTGCATAACAGGTAACTTATGATTCATTAGAAAAGCTTCTTTAAAGTGTAGAACACTTTGTTTAATGATTGGTAGCAGCTGCATGTGCTGGCTTTATAGTCCTTAATATTGTTTCTTTTGCTTACTTGTTTTTCATGCAATTGACAGAAAGGCAAAGCCGTTATTCAAACAGCTGGATTGAATATACCAGTCTCTACCTTGTCCTCGTCTTCTTTACTGTCTTTGTTTGTTGTTGGTTTTATATGAGTGCCGGGCTCATATAAATTCCCTCAGATAATGACGATGTTGTTAGAAAATCTGTAGTAATCTGTCACATCGAATGTGCATATAGACTTCATACGTTGGATGTCTCAAACACAGTTCTCCTGTCTCTTGAAAATAGGGTTTTTATATTAACTGTCACAGTAACCTCTTAGCGTCAATGCAGCACTATGATGAGACACCTCTGTAATGGACGTGTATCGTGCTACCGTCTGCTGCTTCAGGAGGTTTTTCCCATTATTGATTCTCCTCAACAGATGTGCCATGTACGCACGCGTCTTCATCAGCATTCTCCCAGGCTGTTAGCTCAACGACACTGTTCTCTATCTACTGTACAACATTAATGACTGCCATTAATCAGTCAGCCAATGAGGTGTAACTGCCAGCCAGTGACCCTCGGCTTCTAACGGCTCATTGGAGAATCCCTTCGGTTCAGGGGTCAGGAGAACACACTAGCTTACATGTATACAGAGTTATAAAGACACTAATTAACCACATAAATACTTTCACACATGCACACACGCGCTTAGAATAATGAGAGGTGTTTAGCTGCTGCAGACCCTGAAGGTGTTCTTTGGCAAAAAAACGAGGCTCAGGTACAGAAACATTAAACGTGGCTATAAAGGAACATGGAGGCGGGTGGTTAAGCAGCACTGTCGGCGATATGCTTGGCAATTTGTTACCTTAAGTAGGCTACGTTTGGCCTCCTCTTCAGTTTAATGTCACATTCAGTATTAAATATACCATTATGCTCAACACGCGCTCAGCAGCTCAAGTATTGTTTTAGCTCCTAAACAGCCTGATTCGTGGCTGTTATTTCCGTCTCTTTGAGCACATCTCTGTTCCTCCCAGGCAGTGACTTTAATGATGCTTACAGTTGGTGCTGTTGCTATGTATGTGTTTCACTGTGACTCTCTCTCCAACTCTCCTCTCTGACAATGGAAGCTGATTCCTTTCTTTCTTTCTTAGACTTTTCGTTCTCCTTTCTCTCGTTGGCTAGCTTTTCTTCATGTTTTTTCCTATTTTTTTTTATGTTTCTGGCTATTTGACGGCTTCCTTCTCCCTCTCTCTTTCTATCTAAAAAGCCATCCCACTGATGCCAACTCTTTGAGCATGCTTTCAGGAACAGCTATGGACTGCTAATAGCATCCCATTTAGCCTCTTTCCTCTCTTTGCTCTCTCCATCTTTCTTTTCTAGTTTTTCCCCCTTCCCCTTCCCCCTTTAATCTTCCCTGTTTAGTAAAAGATGCCGTCTTTTTGTAAAACTGTTCATCTATTGCTCAGCTTCTTGACACACGCACACGTCTTTTTCACCATGCCTCTTCTCTCTTCTCCCTGCTTTGTGTTTTTTGCATTGCTGCTGCTTCCTTGGCTAACTATAGAGGAATGGTTTAATCAAGGTGAGTGTCCCCCCCTCGGCCCTTCTCACTTGAGCTCTCCTCACCCTCCTCCTCCTCTTCTACCCCTGGCTGTAGAATGTAGTTAGAAGTAGTTTTGGGTGTCTTCCAAAAATCTGAGAAAGTTCCAAGGACTTCAAAAAATTGAGTATTATAGGCTCCACCCCTCCCAATCTTCACAGTGATTTGTTCCTCTGAGATAGTTGAAAGGTTAAGGTGATCAAACTTGATGAAACGGGTAAGTCCATCGGGATGTAAAGTAGAGCTTGACTAATCAAATGAGTCGAAGATGCAGCAATTAAAAACCCAAACCTATTTAGTCTGAATCTATGATTGAATTGAAATTAACTGAAATTAAGTGAAATGTCAAACATTTTATACTCTAGTTAAAACTAATCCTGACTCGCCGGCTGCTACTTCCTGTATCAGACTTTTCACCGATCCCTTTGTGTTGTGTTTAAGAATAAATGTCAAGCTCTGCTAGATCCTGTTAGTGTGTGTGCGTGTTTGGGTGTGTGTATAGGAGGCTTTGAATGATATGGATCATCATTACTGAAACAGATTTGTATTGAAGCTGCCAATATCAAATATTTTTGAATAATAGTTTTTTTAAGACTATTATTAGATGTTCAAGAAACATAAACATGACTTAATTATATCAAAAAATAAAATTTTATAAGAATACATTTAAAATTAAATAAATATAAGATCAATAATGAAAAATAGATAAAACACATTGTTTCTCCTACAGCTAGTAATCAACTATGTCCAACCTGAAGTGAGGTTTGCAAGGCTCTCATCCTGCTCCTAGCAGAAGAGCATATCAATCATCTCCAAGCATGTAGGTTCAAGACAATTCATAAAATGACCCCACTTTTAAATAGTTATTGTTTTACCTTAATAGAATAGGTATTTTTTTCGAAGGATATACATGCAGACAGTTCTTTTAGCCATTAACCAATACTTTGCTATCATCCGTTTTGCCTGTAAAAAACATAGATCTAAAAGTATTTGCTCTTTCTTCCCCTCGTTATGTTCTGTTGGACAACAACCTAATAATAAAAGCTTGGGCTCCATAGTTCTCTTCCATCATATATTTCACCTCTTCCCAAAACTTCTTATTTCATTTTATTACATTCCCAGGCACGATGGAAAAATATTCTCTTGGATTGTCCACATTTGAAACACAAATCTGGGCTATTACTATTACAGTTATTTAGCTTTGTTTTGGGAGTAATATATGTGCACATCAGCCAACAATCTTCAGTACTTGGTCCTAAAGGCATTTTGGGAAATGCTCGTAATTGCTTTCTTGCTATAAGAGCTGGGTGAAAAGATTGATACCGCTCTAATGTCGATGCATTAACTATGAACCTGGATGCAGAAGTCAATTTGCTTAGCTGCTATAAAGATTTGAAGCCAGGCTGGCCCGCTCTCATTTGTTTTACCTCAATACAGTCATGCTGATTCTCCCTGCTTCCAGTCTACATGCTAACCCAAGCTAATTACTTGCTGGCTGTAGCTTCACGTTTAGTGCACAGCGACATGACAGTGATATTGATCTAATCATCTGACTCTCGGCAAGAGATGACCACGAGCCGGCCGAGCTGCAATCACCCACATCCCCTCCCCACTCCACTTCCCCTCTTCCACTGCATTACAGTTACTGTAGGAAAGTGTATGTATGTGATTGTATGCGGCCAGTGTTCTATAGCCAACGTCAGACAGTGTGGAGTGTACAGTTTGTGTGTGCTTGAACATATCACGCTTCTAGCTCTCTGCACTGTGTATACATGCACACATGCGTGCTTTTTGCGGGTGGGTGTGTAGACCTGGGTTAGACCGATATGTCACTTCAGAGATGGAGAGGTTATATCATGAAAATAATGCAGTTATGATGTAAACATGAACATGGTTACATTTAAAGACGCTGAATATAAACTACTGTATTTTCAGCTTCAGTTTAAAAATATTTATAACAGCCTTCCGAACCCGTATCGGTCCAACCCTGGTGTCGACATCGTCTTTTATAAACAAGTTGTTCTAGGATGTGGCACTGACTTCGTCTTACTCCTCTCTCCTCTACCCAGGCAGGAAGAACGGCGAGAACGACAAAAACTACGACACACTGGATCTGCCCAAGCGCTCGGAGCCCTCAAAAGGTAGGACTTTTCTGTCAAGAAAAACATCCCTCCGTTAACGCTTTCGCTCCTGAGGGAGAATGTAACAGTCTGGAAATAACTCGCCTTATTTAGATGTTATCCTGCAGGACGAGACAGACAGGAAACTAGTCAGATCTCGGACAGCAAGGCTGGTGAAGATGATTGGTTTGATTGGGGACAGGTCAGGTGTGTAGGGCAACAAAAGCGTGCGAGGCCTTTGACGGAGAGAGGCGGTCTGGCAATTTAGCTTTGTTTGATGGTTTTGTGCCTTCACTGTGACAGTCGATTGTTGGCGGCTTGTGAGAGCATTAACTCTGAAAGCAATCATTTTGTAAAATACAACAATGCACTGGGACACAAAAGGCAATAAAAAGCAGCCTCTTATTGTATTCTGAGCTCTATCAAGTTTGTAGCTAAATGGAATCCATTGTGTTATCTGTTGCATTGTACCGTGCTACAATTCATTGGTGACTGTTGGTTCTAGGAGTGGGCGATATGGACAGAATCTTCTGTCCCTGTATATGTCATTTTATAGTAAGATTGGAGCTGAAAATAATAAGTCACATTAATTTTGTTTCATTTGTGGGATAAATCTGCTTCTGTTTTGATAATCCATTAGTCACTTTTCAAGCATGAATGTCAGTCAATCATTTTCTGGTTATAGCTTTTCTGTTTGGATTTGATGATTCTCTGTTTTACATAATTGAAAATGTAATAGCTTTGTGTTTTAGACTGTTGATTCAGACAAAACAAGACATTTGACGTGTCTGACATTTCACATTCCAAATGATAACCCCCTCAAGAGCAAAATCTCATTTTTACAGCTAAGTTTTTGTACAGCCTAAACAAACAGGATATCTTGTGTTCATTTTAGAGGTGCTGGTAGCTGGAATTTTGTCCCCTTTGGACAGAGACAGTCTTTGTGCTAAGCAATGCTAACCATCTGCCGGCTTTAGCTTCCTATTTACCGTATAAACAAGAGTGAGGTCAATCTTCTCTGCTATGAGGCAAATCAGCATATTCCCAAAATCAAACACACAAAGGTGGATAGCAAGAGGTGTTTTGTTGTTGTTTGAAAAGGTGAATGCACTGGTGTTGGGTTGAAGGAACTGTGCTTTTCTTGACCAGAGAATAGTAACTGGCTACTCTCCTGTCCTGATTTATGTACTGGTATATTTTGGTACTGGTATTATATTATATACATATCTGCCATGTCTATAAATATTGTAGAATAACATGTGATCAGTGGTTTGAGAAGTACAGCTTAGTCCCCTGACTCTGCAACTGGTTCTATCAATAATGTGTGACTAAGTGTGAGTGAGTGTGTGTGTGTGTGTGTGTGTGTGTGTGTGTGTGTGTGTGTGTGTGTGTGTGTGTGTGTGTGTGTGTGTGTGTGTGTGTGTGTGTGTGTGTGTGTGTGTGTGTGTGTGTGTGTGTGTGTGTGTGTGTGTGTGTGTGTGTGTGTGTGTGTGTGTGTGTGTGTGTGTG
>NW_022280039.1:7056799-7057841 GCF_004355925.1 Anarrhichthys ocellatus
TGTGTGTGTGTGTGTGTGTGTGTGTGTGTGTGTGTGTGTGTGTGGATGTCCATATGTCTAGCGGTGTCCGTGGCATTCGTCTGCACATGTTACACATCCTTATCTGGTATTTAGAAAATCTGCACCTTCTTTAATGTCTAGTGGCAGGCACTCAAAGTCAATACCACTTCCTGTTTGACTGTTAATTAACAACATTAACACAGCAAAATGGGCTATCATTAAACTAGATCACAATTAATTGCTGTGCTTTTTCAAGTTAAGCCGATTTTGCCTAGTTTTTAATCGCTCCCAAAGTAAAGGAAAGCAGATGAGCTCCAAGGATGATAATTAATATTTTCCACTCACTGGGTTTTCATGGGTGAAAGCCAAGCTGGCATGTTGAGACTGTGGATCTATAGCGGTTACAATTGTGGTGCGATTACGTTACATAATGTGCTAACAACACCCTTCGGAGTTTTGAATCCAGAGAAAGCAATTATCGTTATAGGCCTAAATGTCAGACACGGTTGAAATGTGTGTTTGTGGGTTCACGTTGGAAAGAGCACTCGGCATTTTCTCGCTCACAGACAGACACATCATATTTGACGTTTATTAGCTCCACTCACGGGCGAATAACAACAGTGAGGTGCATGGATAATAAGCTTAATCACTAGAGCGGAACCCACATTGACTTTTAAAGCACGTTTATCACTTTTTCCTCTTCAGGAAACATCAGAGGTGAAAGTGCTGGTGACTGCGAGACCATAAAAGTCATCAGGAAGCCTTGTTTGTTTGTCTATGAAAATGTTTGTGTGTGTCAGGCACGTACACAACACTCCGCCGACAGCACATCCCCTGGTCATCTGTGGTGAGAGAGATAGAGAGAGTATCTCTCGTTCGGTGGTGATGGGTAAGAGAGATATGGCAGATTACATGTGTATCCCGGTCCTGATCTGATGTCAGACAGAGGGAGGTCAGTCTGGACCTGGCAGTGGGCAATGATTAATCTTTTTGTTTGTGTGTGTGTGTGTGTGTGTGTGTGTGTGTGTGTGTGTGTGTGTGT
>NW_022280039.1:7057851-7064010 GCF_004355925.1 Anarrhichthys ocellatus
GTGTGTGTGTGTGTGTGTGTGTGTGTGTGTGTGTGTGTGTGTGTGTGAAAAGGATAAGAGAGAGAGAGAGAGAGAGAGAGAGCGAAAGCACAAGGCCTTAGAACTACAAAGTTGGGTGATGGTTTTTTTTAGCCCCTTCAACAAATAGCATGACATTTTTTGGAAATACACTTGTTCACTTTCCTGCCGATTGTCAGATAAAAGGATTGAAACCACTCTCATGTCTGTAGAGTAAATATAAAGCTACAGTCCAGAGACAGTAAGCTTAGCTTAGCATAAAGAATAATAAATGTCCTCAAGAGTGAAAGTATTCTCATAGTAATAATAATACTGCTGCAATTCCTGGTCTGACACCCTAGATGCTACAAAATTCAATAACTTTCTTTTCAAAGTAAATATCAAGGTTGAAGGCGTACAAGCTTTGACCCAGACACGTCTGTTTAATATTAGTCAAACATCAATACCCACTCTTCTACATTCTGTTGACTATATCTCAAAAATCAATGCTGTGTTTTCAGTAAACTTGTCTCTTGCCAGATTGATGATGTGATTCGTCTTTCTAGTTGATTATGTGGCCACTTTGTCGACCTTAATTGATTGAGTGAGTTACTTTGTCAATGCAGGTGCACCAGAAATGGGACCTGTTGCAGGCACACACATCAGCAGAGACGGCCATTATTCATGCCGCCCACAACAGAGGCAGAGAAAGAGAGAGGGGTGGCTGTAACAAAAGTAATTAAGAAGTGTGAAAAGGCGCATTTCATTAAAGAGCCGTCCAGAGCGGCGCCTCCTGGGATGATGAAACATTTTCCCAACAGTTAATTGAAACCACAGCGCAAACCTTTAGATTGGAGAAAGGTCAGGTGAGGGGAGAGAGAGGGGGAGAGGGGGGGAGAGAGGGGGAGAGAGGAGAAGGCGTTCTGTGTGGCGACCGAGTGTGCGCACCTCTCGCCTCCTTTTCTCTGAGAGTTGAGGTTAAAATGATAGGTTTCCTCCAACCTGAAGAGGAGGTTGGACAGAATATAGAAAGAGTTGGTGGCTCTCTTGAGAGAAACACAGTGCTTCAAAAGAATTAGCCTTTACATTCAATGCAGCCTCCATCTCTTGCCTCACCTCCTCCCTTCATGTGCTCTTTCTTACCCTCGTCCCTCTCCACTGTATTGTCAGAGCGGTGTCACGATGCAGCAGAGCGAAGAGCCTCACATCCTCTCTCTCAGCATGTGGGTGTGTTTTCAATGAGCTCCAGCGACCACAGTAAATGTACAGAACACAATCGGGGAAATGCATACAAAGACGAGTTCCACATGATGGTGACCTACTGACAGCAACAAGAATAATTCCTTTATTTGTTGGCTATAAAGAAAAAAATGTCAAATGTGAGTTGTTGGTGGAAAGTTTCAATTCTGCTCACATCGAGTTCATATATCAGCCGACAGTCAATGGCGCATTATAGTGAGATCAATCAAGAGTATGCATATTAAACTCCTGATTGCCTTTTACCTTTTACCTCTTGGCCAGCACCACTATTATGTTTTTATACGAGGAAATAATTGGAAACTTCTTGGGAGAACGCTGTTTCCTCTGGCAGAGTTTAGTCCCACCATGATGAATCTTTTTGTCATCAATGCCAGCTGCATTAAGTAGTACTAATTCGTCATATCTGACAACAAGGGCATTCTGACGAAGCAATAAAGGCCCTGCGTTTGAAAGGCATCAGTGCTGCTTTCCATGACTTTGCCCTCTTGCTCTCTCTCTCTCTCCTTCTCCCTCTACCTCTCTTACCACTTCTCATTTCTCTTGCTCTCTGCCACTTCAGTGCTCTCTCCATCCCTGGGAGATTTATTGTGTTCCCCTTGCCTTGCACACTCTGAGCAATTGATAAAACAGCAGCGTTTACCAAGACGACAACTGTGTAACGCGTCCCGCTGCTTTGTCTTGCAAGCTGAGCATTTAATTTGCGGAGAGGTCTCTGCGTTGACAAACAACACTAGTGCGAGCTGTTATGTATTGCATTGTATAACACTCTTTGATATCATCCCACTGGAGATCTCTATTTGTAGTATAATGAACAATGACTGCTTTGCGATTGGAGTCATCTCAGCCTCTGATGCATCTCAGCGCTTGAAGTCTGAAAAGTCACAGGCTCAGTTGAAATAAGGACTAATAAAACTGAGCTACACTTGCATTGTTTGTCTCTGCTGTTGTGGAGGAGAAATATTTCTCTTAATCCCTACTGCAATATCTCTGTGGCTCGTAATCTGCGGCAAGAAAAACAATCGTCTCGCCCGAAGGCACGACGAACGTCCTGCCGCAGTGAGCAAATATGTTCAAGCAGATCCGTTTTCCGAGATAAAGCCTCTTTGTGTCATTAAGTGCTGCCAAGTTTGCTTCAGAGTTGCACAATTCCAATGGGAGGGGACGTTTTGCCCTGTTCTGCGTCTACTTTGCACCCCTAGTTAAAGCAGAATATCATTAATAATTTACTTGTCATTCCAAATTCCAAGCACCAGTCCTATGAAGTCGCCCTTTGTTTTCATGGTTGCAGAATTCAACACCCAGATAGTGAAAGCTGACTCTTGGCCTTTCTGAGTTCCTGCTTGTTGACCACTTTTGGGAATCACTTACCCTTTTGTTCAGAGTAAACACTCAGTCGTGTCCGTCCTTCACCTCACTTCCTGCCGCCACATTTCACGGTGAAGTGAGACACCAAATGAAGACAGCTACCTCGTGAACGTGTGCAGCCGGAATGATATACAAAGCGTGCACACAAACAAATAGCATGCATACAGACATATAACACTTGTATGGACACATGCTCGCGCACATCCACACACACTTTCTCCCTCTCAGCTGCTATCTTGACACATAGTGTCCACTCCACACAGAGTTGGATCCAGACTGTCTGGCACCTTATATCACTCTCTGTCTTTTTGTTGCCTCAGTCGTTGCATTTCCTTCAGTATTTAAACTTCTTTATGCCTAATATACAGCAGTGCACAGCATCACCTCTACATTTATACTGGATGCCGTCACGTCTGGAGGGAAGGTAATCCTCCTCTATTAGAAAAGGAGGCCAGTGTATCACGAGGTGTGATGAGTGACTAATTGGTTTCATATTTCTGTTCCATTTCTGGTGCAACCTTCAAACGGAAAGGCAAAGCTAAATGGGATGCAAACAAACAGACCAAAAAGAGTTATTGTATCTCAGGAGACTTCCTAGTTATATAAAGGAGAAGTAAATATAAAACAAAAACCTCGAACCAGAACATCTGACATAATTTGATAGTTTGTATTACACTTTCCTGCACTTAACAACTTTGCACAGGAGTGCCCCAAGTGGAGATAATTGATACCTCTGAGTCAAGGCACAGATGGTATATTACCTCATTTACACTCACTCCATGGGACTTGGGCAGATTGTATAGCTATCTGATATCAAAAAACCTAAATGGAATTGCAGCCAAGAAGCATTCGAGACAGATTGAAATGAGATTGTTGAGATGCATTCTAGCCAAATGTTAAAAAGATGTAAATTCACCCATTGTTTCAGGTTGCATAAGTGATCTTAACTCTGCCCAACTGTGAACTACGTCGGTAAACAGACTGTAAAATAGACCCAGTGGCAATGCCATTAAAATCAAAGTCATCTTTCCTCCTGTTACATTGAAGCAACAGCAAGAAATCGGCTCTCTAGCGCTTTTATTAAGTGGAAGTTTACCGTTGATTTGATCCCTGATCAGTGCAACCACTGCCAGCACCAGTGCCCATGAGGTATATAAAGATGGACGACATGACATCTCCCCAAAAGTGAAGCCAAATCATCTTGATTGCCCCCTGGTGGCTCGCTGCAGTATAGGTCATAAATCCCACCCCCTCCATGTTAGCGGATGGAACATGGACCAAACAAAAAAAATCATGCTCATTTCACGTAGTTCGGCCGATGTATGTTCATTCAAGTGTTAATTTTTCTAATAGATTCAGTCTAAATCAGTTATTTGATACTTTAAAATGATTGACAGCTGCTCTGAGTGATAGCGTAGTCGGAGGCTCGGGAATTATGCGCAGAGTAGGATCACCAAGAGGAGATGTAACTTAAACTTTAACTCTCTATCTGCTGTTTCAAACATCTTTTGGAACATCACGTGTGTTTTTATCAGACATGCAGATAAATGTATTTAGAAAGATACAGGATAATGGTTGTTACTACCGTAGCTACTGTGGTGCTAGCGCAGCAGCTAGGTGGCTCACGCTAACAAGCTGTGGCTGTCCTCAGCTCGTGATTGGCTCAATTCTGTGGCGCCATCCCCCATTCACTACTAGACTATTCACTACTTTGACTACTGTCAAAAGTGCAAGATGGCAGCGTCAATATCCGGGATATTTGGTGATATTTGATGATGGGAGGACATAACTACTGTACCTCTCATTAGATGGAGAAAGATAAGAAAACAGTTCCTTGTAAAATTCTATGTTTTGACAGTGCCTCAGTTCATTTGGGAACACAGCATGGCAACAGTGTGCATATATGCATGTGTCATGATGAAGTATTGTGTCATGTGCTTATACTGTATGTTCCAGATACTAAATCCCTCACCACCTCACCTGAGATTAAAACTGCCACACCAGCTGTTGGGAGTGCCGCTGAGCCACGGCTAACCCGACACACCTCACATGCCCATGACTTTCCCACCTTAAATGTTGATTGTAAAAATAAGCACTGCACAGTACAGAAAAAGAGCTACCCACCCACCCCACACACACACTTTCAACTCGCCACCATCCTCACACACAGGCAGTGATGAAAAGGAGTGATAATATGGTGAGGAGGAGTAACAAACAAATGAAGGGAGCAAGAGGTTTATTTAAGTGGGACCACCTTGTGCTTTGTTGGAAATACAAGGAGGTTTGCATAATGCTATTCCAAGGAGGTCTCATTTCAGAGTGGCTGCTCTACACATCATTAGCAGAATGAGGTCCTTGCAGATTAGTATGTGTGTTTGTGTGTGTTGATGCATAGCAGCATTTATCCACCTGTGCTTGGTAAAGGATAGTAGGCAAAGGATCATTCCCAGCACTTCCTCTGTGGCAGTGCATAAACCTAGCAGCACTTCCACCCACTTCGGCATCAGTGATCAACTGTTTCTCAAGTTGTTTAAACTTTCCTAACCCCCAAGAATCTCAGTGCCCAGATCAGTGCGTCTCCTCCTACGAGGCTCTGTGGGATTCTAAAAAATGTGGGGAATCCACAGTAGCCGGCAACTTCAGCCTATTCAGATGATTAACCATGTCATTTGCCTCCCCCAACTCCCCAAACCTGAGCAGTTGGAGCAAAGGGATAATTACGAGACAAGAACGATTCCAGCGAAGTAGGATGAAGCGCAGTGAGATTTACTTGCCAATTGGAGCCTTTGTTTGGCCCCGTTTGAGGCGCAAGAGCGCTGCTTCATGTTTCTGCTGGAGACGCTTTAATCTAATTAAAAGCAGATTAATGGCACGCTGACTAGCATCGGTGGAGCTACAGCGGAAGCTTAGTGAGGGGGGGGGGGGGGGGGGGGAATACCCCCCTCCAGAATTTGCCACTGTCCCTTTACTGGCAAACAGTAGATGAAATATTGGTCGTAAACAGTCTAGACTGTTGTAAACAGGAGGGCCTAAATGCACCCTAAGGACTGCTGTCCTTGTATACAGTCGAAGGGGAGGGTCAGATGGAGCAGAGAAGAGTTTAGTACTGGCAGGCGTCCAATCAAACTGTCTCTCGACTGAGGTTTTACTCTCACCGTAAAATCAGTCAGTTACATCAGGCGAGCATGATGCTTTGGATTGTGTTTTATGGATCTAACTGACGTTTATGCAGCATCACATTTGTGCGCTCGTGTAGGCAAGTGAGCAGAAGAGCGGAAAGGCCGAGGTCGCGGTTCTTTTACAACGTTCCTGTGACTAACACAACAGCCATGAAAGAGAGGAGCAGAAGAAGGGGAAGTATAAACGGTTGAAGGAGAAAGATTTAAGCTGCTATTTATGTCAGCGAGCGAGAAGGGTGAGTGGGAAGAGAGCGACGTGAAACGATGTTTTGGTGGTGAGTTTTTTGGCGTCCACAGCCAAACTGTATTTGGGATTTTAATGTGCGTTTGATTTTGACGATGGGTTCATTTAAGCCGG
>NW_022280039.1:7069010-7109375 GCF_004355925.1 Anarrhichthys ocellatus
ATGAGTACTACAAAAGAGTATTGAAATGATGTGACAACTGATATTAGATATACTGTAACACCAATTTTGTTTTTGATTACACTGCAGAAAGGCAATTTTTTGACTTGTCAGAACAAGGTGATTTCAAATATGAATACAATGTATTTAAAAGGTACTCTGTGCATTTGGTAGATTTGCCGGCATCTAGCGGGGAGGATGCAGATTGCAACCAGCTAAACTTTTTCAAGCTGTGCCAAGCGAGTAGGAGAAATACGGTGGCCGATGTGAAAACCTGAAAACCTGAAAGCGTGAAACACAGCAATTCGTATTTGTCGTATTAAGGCGTTCATGTTGCAATGATGCACTCTGGATCAACCCGTGTGTGTCTGCAGGTGGAACACAGCACCCCCCTCACAGAACATAAAACTTAGAAGTTGCACAAACTGAACAGTTGAAAAGAAAATCTCTGGAGGAACAGCAGTGCAATACACAAGAAATATTTATTTCCTTATTTAATCTCTATATCTTGCCGGGTGGATGTTGGCACCACGGCACTGTTCAGAAGTGTTCTCAAGAGTCTTCACAGTCCACAAACACGTCATCCAAACTGACTACCGCCAGGGAGTCACGGGGGAAAACATACTCGGCCATGTTGGGGAGCCCGGACAACACGCAGCAACTCACAGCACTGCGGGAAATATCCAAGGGACAAGCCTCCGTCCACTCCTCAGTCGTTGCCTCGTAGTACTCGACATTAGTGCAGGTGCTGCGGCCGTTATAGCCCCCAACAACATAGAGGCGGTCGTTCAGCACTTCGATACCGAAGTTGCTGCGGGCAGTCAACATATGGGACACTTGCTGCCAGGTGTTGCTGCTAGGGTTGTAGACCTCTGCGCTGCTCAGACGGACGGAGCCATCAAAGCCGCCAACCTTTTGGGAGGAAAAGTGAAAATGAAGGGTGAGACGTTTGAATTGAGATTTAACCAAATTCTTCGCCAAAAGAGAGCGCTCATAACACAACCGCTGACCAAATCTCTTCATACGTCACACAGTTAGCATGTCACTGTTTCATGTACTTACTGCGTAGACATGGTCTCCATATGCAACGATGCCAATTCCACTGCGCTGGCAGGACATTTGGCTGATCATGGTCCACTGGTTGGTCTCTGGGCTGTAAAATTCAGCCGTTTGCAGGCAGTCGTTCCCATTGAAACCCCCACAAATGTAAATCTGGGGAGAATCGGAGGACCTTTAGTCTGACACTACTCTCTGGCCAGTTACTTCAACACAGCCTCAAACAGAAACACTAATTGCGGAACTTGAACTTGAACTTGAACTTACAATTTGATTATTTTTACAACATCGCAGTCTCGTTTCAAACAGGTAAAAAATCTAATTGTTCCCATCACCATCATACTGTTACTCTTGAATTACTCTAGTTCACTTCACCCACCTTGTTGTGGAGCGTCGTGCTGCTGGCGTCACTCCTACGATCGTGCATCGGCGCGATGAGACTCCACTGGTTGGTCTCGGGCATGTAGCGCTCTGCGGTGCTGAGTCGTGAGTACCCGTCAAAACCTCCCATGGCGTAGATGCACTCGCCCAGCACAGCGACGCTCACGTAGCATCGGCGGTGTTCCATGGATGCCGCCCCGTGCCAGGTGCATGTGCTCACGTCGAACCTGCGCACGCTGTTGAAATGCTCGACCCTGTTGAAGCCGCCGACGCAGTAGATGCTCCCGTTGAGGACGGCGGTGCCATGGTAGGCGCGGGGACCCTCGTCTTGGTCTGTCATCTGCATCCAGAGGTTGGTGCTGACGTCGTACGACTCAATGCTGTTCGTTGGATCGACGCCGCTCCAGCCCCCAATGGCCAACAGGATGGCGTTAGGCAGGCGAGGGCGGGCGAGAGGGTTGCTGAGATGCGCAGAGGGTCTGAACCTTATGATGGGACTTAGGATTTCGATGACTGCCTTGACCATGTGCAGGCACTCAGCGTTGTTTTTCACCAGCTCATTGGACATCACGTTCAACCTCATGTAGTCGTTACTCATCAACACCAGTCGCACCTACACAGAGAAAAACAGGACACAATCTTTCAATTGAACTCAATGGCCTGTAGTCGAGTCCAGTGTCCAGACCTCTGTTGCTATTCACATTTTTACTCTTGAATATTCAAAACTCAAATTCTATTTTTAAATCCTTTTGGACTGGTGACATTCTATATTTTCGTTATTGTCAATACATTTCTTTAAAATCTCCAAACCAACTATGTGTTAGTCGGCCTCTCGATACTCAGACTTTCTCTGCCTGACTGTGGTACCAAGCCCATTTGTTCCTACGAAAGACATAAATCTTTTACTCACTTTAACTCTTAACTCTTTAACTCTTAACCTCTAATTTGACTATGGTGGTTTAATTGATCGTCGCTGCAATTTAGCATCTTCAGCCAAATGCTGAAGATGCAAGTCTAAACTAAATCTGGTGACAGAAGGTTAACATACCTTAGACAAGAGCACTGCGATGTGTGCTTTTCGCTCTTCAGGTTCGTGGGCGATCCAGCGAAGGATGGCCTCGAACGCCGCGCTCTCTTTGCTCACATTGAGGTCGTCTCTACCGAGGATGTCGGTGAGTTGCTGCATGGAGAGCTGCGGGAACTCTTCGGACAAAACCACCTCCTCAAAGTGATCAACGATGAAGTGGTAGGCCTTGAGCCGCAGCTCGGGGGACAAGCAGGTGTCGGTGACCTGAAAGATGCCGATGCAGTTCTCTGGGCAGAGCTGCTCGCCCAGGAAGTCGCAGCAAGTTTGCACAACGCCCATGACGTTGAGCTGATCGGCTGCCAGCAGCAGCTCCTGCACGTTTTCCTCCGTCACAGAAACCAAGCCGGTGTACGCGAACTCAATGATGAGCTGCATCATGTCCGGAGACAGGCCGGGTATGTGGAAGACCTTTTTGTCTGGAGGTGACCAGCGACTCCAGAGAGCCCTGCGGGTCAGGATGAACACACAGCAGGGGATTGGAAACAGACTTCAGATTTTCATTCTCATTGTCTCATTGATAACAATGATAAAGTTTTCAAGTAAGCATTCACAAAATCAACATATTACACCATTTTTAAAGGGAAATTGTACAATACGTAAACCGCCGGACATCATTCCGAGTGTAACTAGCAGTAAGAATGTCACTGTCAAATAAATGTCACAAATATGTAATACTACATTTTGTATGCTATTTTTGTTTTCTTTTGTGATCTCTCTGGAGCTGTTTCACCACCATCTACAATTCATCTCAGGTTTTGTGCAGCAGTGAACAGCTTCTTCCTTCAATTTGTGTGTCGAATTAACCATCTCAAGTGTTTGCAATTACTTTTTTTTTGTTGCATTAAATGAATTTTGTCACTTTTCTGAACACACAAACTACTCAATGCTACTAATCAATACTAATCTGCTTAAAAGCACATTACTATGGACCTGAGAGACTATTGTAGCTGATATATTATATCTTCTCCTCTATGTCAAACTTGTCACAAATGCTCCATGAACGTATGTAATTCGTCACATATCGTGATTAGTCTCTCAGACTTGATCATTAACTATTACTTTCTATCAGATAGCCAACTCACAGGAAGTACGTGCTGCATCTACACAGGATGACCTTGTGGATTTCAAATGTTACGTCCTCGACTTCGATGACTGCGTCGCAAAATTTTCCCTCCAGACGGAGAGAATTAAACACTGAGCTTGACATGTCTGACGATTCGTTCCAGTCGCTCATCTTGACTTTCTGAGTATGAGAGCTTTATGGTCGATGACTTGTCTCAAGGGTCTCAAAGGGTCTTTTGAGTCAAAAAAGAGACACTGACCACACATCAAGTTGGGGTGCTAGAATTCTAGGTCCAGGATTCCATTCTAGAATCTATTCTAGAATGGAATCCTGGACCTATGACACTGATGAACTGACATCCTCCAATTCAACCTGTAGCCCATACGATTGTCATACAAGCATAAAGTTATGCAGTATTTATTGCTGTAACTTAGTTTTCTTTTTGTGTTTTACATGTAGCCTACATCAATCTGACAGTGGTGTTTCACCAAAGTGGCAAACACATTATAAATGTTTCTGTTTTGCATATAATCCACACTGTAAACAGTGTCATTTTGCTTTTGACAGAAGCCATTTCACTGAATGGTGCACATTATGTTTTACATATGTTTTATTACAGATGTCCACCAGTAAAATAAGCAACTCAGTCATTTTACTGTTAGTTTAAACTCCTTGGTCACTTTGTTAGGTACTATATAATCTAATACAATCCACTACAACAGCTCAGATATGAATGTTTAGTTTTTGTTAAAAACTTTCAGAGAGGTGTTGATTCAACTACGTGTTTATTATTGACGTTGAAGTTTGCAGTGCTGTACATGCATGCATCTATGCATGAAGCCATTCATCCACACATCGACACACACTTACGGAGTCAAACACATATTCATATCCTTTAATCCAGACCTTATTTTTCTTTAAATGAGAAGAACATTTATTTATGTATTTCTATGTATTATTTATAATCCATCCAGTTAAATTTGAAAACAGAGTAATAATTTGTTAAAATATAATTGATGTGTACTTTATTTGATTTGACAGTTGTTGACTACACAGAGACGTTGTTACTACTACTAGGCTTCTTGAATATATTTATATATATATATGGCAGTAAATAGCGCGAGTTAGATATTATTGTAATGTTTCGGACCTTTGCCCGAGGAGATTTTCTCAATCTGGACTGAATTTTAGTTGAATACCCCTGTCACAGATCATACATACACTACATTTTTGTACCGATTTAGCCTGCAGGTTGGCATTCTCAAGCGTCTGCCTGAAGGCAACACCTGGAATTCTGAGTTCAGAATATGTGTTGGGTCGTTCAGACTTTCTGTGCCTCCCTGAGCACAGATTTTTCATATAAGGGCTGAAGATGGGAATATTCTTTTTTCCCGATGATCTTCATGGCCGTTTGAGTAAGACGTGTGAGCTTAGACTTTTAACTGTACTGACAGGTTACCATGCCATACTTGTATGCCATATCATAGCGATGGGAAAGACTGTCTTTTTCATAGTGTTGGTTTGAATTATTTTCATGATAGCAATGCCAGATCGCCAAAGCTGAGCAGCACCTGATCCGGGCTTACACCACACTTTGACCCACACAGATAGACCGCTGAGTGGGCTTTTATTGTGCTTCTTTCTATACTGGTGATTCCAACTGTCTAAACAGTTGTTCAGACTGAAATCAGCCCTGTGTTATCACAATGCAGGGGGCATTGTGATATCCAAGAATTTTAAGGCGGATGTCAAAACCCGACACAGCGATCACAGTACTCTGACACAGAACGTTACGTACTACCTAATCAACAAATAACTTGCTAACCAAACACTATTCATGGTTATAAATAATAAGGGGAAGTTGAACACTGAATTACATCGAGTTAACTAATACGACTTGGAAAAGTTTTACAATTGTAATTACGACTTGTATGTTGGCACAAATGAATTCATTATTCATTTCAGTTCATTTCAGTCAAACTGGCAATCACAATAATCCTGCAATTAATGATTCAGTGATGAACACTGAGTTGAATAAATACCAGCAGGATACACAATTATCTTGTCATGTTGTCATGGTGAGTATCATAAGCTATACTTGTATAACTCCACCTTTAACAGACTCTAAAATGGTTTACTGTGCTGTTTTTCACTGCTGTCAGACATATCATAATTCAGATTGGGGTGCACATGACTAGCCCAACGAATTGGTAAATAAAACTCGGAAAATGGAATTGACTTTATCCCCCCTGTCATTTGTTATTTTTTTCCAACTAAAAGCACCTGGATGCATGACATGCACATATTTTACCTGTGCCAAACATCAAGGCAGCAACTGGAAGAAGTGACTTATCTTGTCAATATGTTTTTCATCCGAAGGGAAATAATATCTTCACTTGGCAGAGATTCTAATATACACCAACACCTTTGCCTCAGGCTCTCAAACTCTATTAAATTAGCAGGAGGGACATTGGAAACAAACAACCAGAGCATTACTGCTGTTGATCCACGGAGAAGCCTGGATAGCTGCGAGGCACATTCTTGAGCGAGCCACAGAAAACCTAATACAACTACGGCTCAAGACCGAGAGAGACCCCTTGGCTTTGTTTCCATCTAAAGTTCAGGGGCTGTAGCGGAGGGATGGAGCATTTTCAATGCACTTTGTAAAAGGAGTGCTTGGACGCTTCAGACAATTTGGTGTCGGCGTGTTTTTGCTACCGGTGTCGATGTGTCCTCTGTGGAATAAAAGCCCACAGCAGGACTTTGCTTGCCCATCAGCACAGGGAAGAGGATGTACTCCCCTGTCACTGCAGAGGCAGCTGGCTGAAAAGGGTCCTATTGTGCTAAATGGTAGGAAACTAGCTTCCGTGGACCAGACTTTTAGTACTGCTGGAGCAGGACCCCCGTTGTGACATGGAAAAGAGGAAGGGACAGGGGCATCTGTGTTGCATATTCTCCTTTTGCCATCACACCAGGACATAGTTGTGGCCCAAAGCTGATAGCTGATAGCTGTCCAAGAGATGGGCCAGTTGCCACCTTCTTCCTCTCTTTGTCAACATCCAACAAACTAAGGCCAAACCACCATGTGGGTATGCTAATGTGGTGCCCCAGGCTGCCCATAGAGATGCCAATCTGCAGCCAAAGGCCAACTGGGTGTGAGTGAAGAAAATTAAGCTTTGACTCCTGGACCCCGTCAGTCTGAAGGGGTGAACGGCCTTTGCAGCCTGGCGGTGCACTCTGTTTTGGCTTCACTAGAATCCACGGCTATCGGGAGGGCTGTGGAAAGAAAGAGAATTCACAGCCTCAATCGCATGGTCTCCCTCGGGCTTAGGACGAGGACAACTAGGCATTGGGTCAAATTGTATCTTGCAAAAGAGTTTGTTTCAATGTAACCTGTGTGGAGTAGCAGGTTTTCACAGTGGTTCAGAAATTACACCAGAACGAGTAGAGGAAAAAGAGTACTTTTCTGTGATTCATACCCAGCATTAACATGCATCTGGGCCTGATTACATTCACACCTGACTTTAAGATGCATTTCCAGAATACAAATGGAAGGACAACACTCAGATTTAAATGCATATCACCTCCTCTTGTAATACTTATAGATACGTGAATACAGTTTATAATCGACAGTAAACATTAATTGTTCCCATCCCCAAGGATACTGACATTCATTCTTAACAAGTATGTTACCACCTAAACTGATTCATTTGCATGCATTCCTCAACTGAAACCATTCAGAAACATAATATGCTCCTTCAAGCAGCGTAAAAAAACAAACAATATTTGCAAACACTATATGACTCAAGGCAGAAGTGTTCTCATGCCCCTGCAAACCCTGCCAATATACATGTTTTGTTTATGTGGCGCCACCGCGCACCTTTTGGTTTTTAATGAACCGGAGAGAGTCTATTATTATACCAGTGGCTTAGTACTTTTAATGATGTGCTGATTTAGCCATCTCACCCTCTGTTGCCCCAGGCACGGCCACAGAGACTCTCATTAGCACGATAGCACTCTACCATGTGTCTGCGTGTACTTTTATAAAGACACTCTTACTTATGAACAGGTCGGAAGAGGTTGAATGTGCATGAGTTTCAGATGTGAAATGTGTGTGAGCAGAGAGTTGGCGACTCGAAGGATTTCCCACTGGCATTGCCTGATTTATTTATGCATGTGTCCCAGAGGGGGAGAATGTGACCCTGCGGTCAGCATATGCTCTGTAGTATTTCTCCTCTCTTTTTCTCACCTCGTCTTCCACGTCTCCGTCTCTGCCTAGAGAGACTGAACGATGAGAGTACCCGCAGAACGCTCCTACAGTACTGGACATCACCAGCATTTCAATTAACCACAAAGTCAGGAGTCAGAGGCTGTGTGTTATTGCAATGTTCCTGTGAGCGTAGAATGACTATACGTTAGAGCAAAACCCTGTAACAGAAAGAAGACTGAGGATGACAGATACAGATGACAGATTCTGCTATTTGTTATCTTTTTTTTTTTCTCCATCTGCCACTCTCTTTATCTTCCTCCATCTCTCTCCGGTCCTTTCACAGTGCTGTAACACTCCCCTATGAGTTGTAGAAAGTTATACGCCATCAAGTCCCTCTGATTCGATGAAAAGTGATGTGTGCTGGAAATGGAGCAGTAAATAAATGGTGCTAGCACAGCGCCTGTGTAGAAGCACGGGAAGAGACCCTGTACACGTTGTAGGCAGACTGGATCGATGAACATCACTTTTTGACATGCCTGAGCGAGGGCTTGGTGTGTTTGTGGATTTGTGTGTGTACACGGATGCGTTTGCAGAGGTGTGTATCCTGTTCTGCATGAAAGCTGCCAACTATCCTAGAGGAAGGCAGATGGCTGAGAGGCCAGAGTCATTGAGGTGTTTGTCAGAGTGTGAGAGAGAAGAATCTTCACATAATACATGTATGAGTGTGTGTGTGTCCCTTCCTAGCCAATCAGTTAATCCATTATCATTTACCAGCCTGTCACACCGCTACACCTTGGCTTTAATTGCAGCCAATAGTGAAGCTACTTGAACCGAATTAATGCTCTGCACTGAGCAACACTCAACCACTTCAACTTAACTTTGTTTCTAACCCGGTTTTCACACACTGCAGCACCACAAAGCCCCTTCTCTTCTGTACCCGGGCACTAATGGAGCCTTCCCTCAATTGCAGGCGTTGTCACTGTCTTCCTCTGCTTTGAGAAGAAACCTGCCTCCCCTCCCCTCTCACCTCATTTAGGGATGAGCTTAGATCTCCTGAACATTTTGTGCATGTGTTACAGACTGGGCCCATTTGTGTTTGTGTGTCTATACAGGCAATTATGGGCTGTCCCTCAGCACGGGTTATAAAGCAGAGCTCCGCAGGAGTCTTGTAAGGAGGCCACAGTTGTGTGTGATGTCTGTTTGCCACACCAACATGCAAATCAGGGGCAATATACATGCTAAGCCCAGCCCAGCTAACTATATTCATTTATAGATTAATTTATATTTTTGTGATGTTGACTTGGCTTTTGAGAGTGGTGGAACGTAATACTGTCCTTAAGTACTAGTACTACTACTTAGGTACTAGTCGTGTTGATCTTGCACTCTATACTCTACACTGTAGTCAAGACCCCCTAAACCGAGACCAATTCAAGACCAAGACCACTGTGTATCGAGACCGAAACAAGACCAAGACAGGCTGAGACTAAATCAAGACCAAGACCAGACCAGTGCGGGTCTCACACTGTACGACACTTGTGGAACATTTAAACCATAGCAGGGGTGCAGGTGATAATTCTCTGTGGGTTTGTCACTATGAGCGACCTCTTTCTAATTCGAACCATTGTTGATTCGAAACTATTCATTATAGCTCCTCTACATAGTACATTTTGCTAACGTACAACGTTTCACGAAAAAGATGTCTTCAGTATGATATGTCTACTTTTACCTCACTTTTAAGGCAGTGATCAGAACACTAACTAATACTGAAGTGCACTTGCATACACTTCACTCTACACCACCGGATACATCCGTATTTAAATAATCTCATCACGACTGCAGTCTGTCACAGAATATGGGGCTGTGGGTTGTCAAGGTCACGTCACCTTGACAGCTCATCTCCCCTCTGAATTGTAATTCTGCCGAACAAACTGACAACTAATAGGCCCGAAAAAGCTAGCATGAGATGACTGATGACAACAACACTACAGTGCGAGGCTGCAAACAGAGCTCGACCTGGCTGCTGCTTTTAGGAAAGACTTTGGGCTTTTGGTGCTGACATTAAGCCCCCACTAAGGACCAAGGAGGGAAAGCCCTGGCAGAGATATTCTCTGGCTCAACAGCGAGAAATTCCACTAAGGATAAAGGAATTAGTTTAAAGGCCCAGTGAATTTCGCTCCATTCTCATCCTCCTTTATTGTACTATACACGTCTTTTTTTGTCTTGAATCCTTCATTTGTAAAATGCCATTTTCATAAGTCGCTTCAGTTGATCGCCAGACCGAGACTCCAGGCTAGAGCAAATGTGAATTTGCAGATTATATTACAAAAAAAAAACTGTCATAAAAGGTGCTGTCTAAGAGTGCGAGCGAACTTGGCAACAAAGGTTCAACATGGCTGACATTTTGTGCGGAGAGAGAATGTGCCTTTGGAGATGAAGTGCGTGTCAACAGGACTGCCTCCGAGATGGTCTCCAGTTTGCTGAGTGTGCACACAGTAGGCCCAGAAATATGAGGAGCATGCAGAATGTTGCAGAGTTTCTGGTTCGCAGACTCTCCCCTATGTGTCCCCCCTGAGAGAAACCTATTGATGTGATTCATGGTTTCAGCACATGGTAACTTACAATCAGGGTCTTGTGCATGACGGCTCCTGCTTCTGCTGCTTCTTTGAAAATAAGTTCAAGACTTTTCAAGCAGCACCTACAGTAACATCCTCCCGACCTGCCAGTTCCGCCCCCACACACATTCTGGAGGAGCAGGCTTGGCATGATCTGAAACCCTGCTTTTTGAGTGTTAACAACTATGTAGCTGTGTGTGAATCTGGCAATCTCAGAGTGTGCCCAGGCATCCGCTCTCTGCAAATTACGTATGAGATGTGGATTTAGAGGAACAAATGTCAGCTTGTGTGTTGCCGTTGTACCTCTCAAGCACAGAAATGACACTCCTCACTCTTTCACTGTTATCTTTTCTTCTACTGAAAAAAAGCAAGTCAATAAAAAAAAGGAGATGTTCCCTCTCAAAGGGTTTTGATTCATGCTTTTGTAGTTTGACCCAAGTTGCACTTATATTACAAAAAAGATCTAGAAAAAATGCATGGAGGGCCCAGTCAGCCCTTGTGCATCAATCAAATAGGGTTCCAATACATCCCTGCCCACATAATACAGGGGGTTTCAAACTGAACCGTGGACATTGTGGCCTCAGAACACATAAGAATAAACAGTAGGTTATTCTTTATTTAATGTTAGCCTGGAGGGATAGAAGAAGGATTTGAAATTGCTGCTGTGCTCTTGTAGAGGATAGGAAGGATGCTGGTGAAATGGTATTTCTGTAAAAAGGAGATTTTAGCCGCCAGTTTCAAAGCATCGGCTAACTTGTGCAGAAGTCTGTTAAGCCTCAGTGAGTAGCAGCAGAGTGTGCCCCCTGTTGAAGCACTATGCCTTACTCCAGGTTTGATTCTTTACTCTGAAGACATTCACTTTCCACTTTAGCCACAGATTAAAAACTCACCTCTAATTGATATGAAATGAAACCTGAACATGCTTCAAATCTGCCTTCGGGATAATCAAAATAGTGACGAGATGTCTCCCCTACTTGTGGTGTGATGTATCCCGCAAAAAAAAAATGCATGACTCCCACCAGAGATGTGAATGGCTCAAAATGACCTTGACAGAAGAAACACCCTCGTTCTGAAATCCCTACCTTATAATTGAATCGTCGAGTGTCTTGTTGATTCCATGTAAAGCACTTAGTGACAAACCTGTCTGTGCCAAATAAGAAAAACCTCGGGTGAATATATTTGATTTGATGTGATTGAACACCTTGCTCTCTCTCCGTGTGCCTGCTCTGTCTAATAGCTGGTGATGTGATTACGTTTCCATCAGTGGGAGGCCTAATGATTGACTGTGGTGGAATGTGTTATGTGCGAGTGAGATAAACCTCCCTCTCAAATACTCTGGGTTTGGTTGGATCAATAATTGATCCCACTGGTGTTCTCTTCATTTATAGTACTGAAGTATTTTCAATCATAATGCTTTAGGAAAGATTCCAGGCACTGTTCCAGCTTTTCTTAATAAAGGTGTTGCAGCCTATTGTGAAACCAAGTGGACAGACTTTTAGTCCCATCCTGTGTGAGCTGTTTGTACATTTTCACTGAAACTTTTGCAAAATAAGCTGCAATTCAAAAATTGTGGCATTTGTCAAGGTTGTGTGCTGTTACCAGAGGTATTGTGCATTGTGGTAAACCCAAGCCTCTTCCCTGTTTCCCTTTGCCAAAGAACTCTCCCTATGGTCTGAGATAAAACTCAGCACTACTGCTGGTACCTTCACACGTCCTAATTGGCCCGTCTGTCTTGCCAGGGAGTCTAACCAGTATATATGTGTGTGTGTGTGTGTGTGTGTGTGTTTCTCTGTATGTCCCTGCAGGCTTTGAGCTGCTGTATCAGCCGGAAGTGGTGAGGCTCTACCTATCTCTGCTGACGGAGAGCCAGAACTACAACACCCTGGAGGCCGCTGCAGGGGCTCTGCAAAACCTCAGCGCTGGACAGTGGACCGTGAGTCCAGGGTTGGGGAGGGTAAAACACGTAGACACTATGTCCTTGTCCTTACTCTTATATGTCATTCTTGCAACGTCTGTCCTCGTCATTGACCTTTCAGTAGCATTAATCTTGGATTGTTATTGGAGCAAAAATACAGAGTCTGATGGGAAGCAGAGGAAGCAGAGGCGCTTTAACAAGGTGTAGATGCTCTGTCTCTGTAAACCATAAAGCCACTGTGTAGACTGAAATAAAGCTGAAGATTTGAACAGGGTAGTAGCAGGTAGCTCAAACATTCATCATTAGTGGGATTACAAGACTAGATAAGTGTTAGATAACTAATGTAGACCAAACTTTCATCTCTGTTAGATGTTTTCCTCTGTCGATAGATGATGTGAGAATCTCTAGAGCCAGGATCAGACATTTATTCCAATTACAGTGACTGTGGAGCTGCTGAGAGTCTGTCTGGCTTGCAGGCAGCAGTGAATTATCAACAGGGAAGGATAGTTGTCAGATGCCAGTTTACGAGCAGCACCTCGGGCAAGAGCGGCCACTTGTGTTTTTCAGCACAGGCTGGCTGCATTCAGTCCACGGCAGCATTATCACCGCAGCGCGTCTATTTACACTCCTGTGTCAGACAGTAAAAACATACCTCAGTCCTCTAAATTCATTAACGGCATCTACCTCGAGTAAAATAAACACCTGAACTTTTATTGTTATTTTAGTTCGAGTCCTGAGTCTCACAACTAGTGAGATAACTAGTGTAACAATTCAGTAGTGGTTTTCAGCTCAGGTGAGCATTTTGAGAAGACATCCTTCTTTCGTTTCGTTTTTAATTTTTCCTGTCGGAGCTGATCAGAATGTCTGGCGAGGCTCAGGAACCTGTGGAGCAGCTAACCCATCACACTGTCACATCTGGACAAAGCTTGCCCCTGCTCCCTGGGAGGATACCGGAGCTGCTTCTTTAAATCCTCCTGGTTCTTTGCTACTGCTCAGTTCTGTACCACTGGATTGAGCTGTTTCTTAAAGCTTACTACTGCCACCTGGTGGTTCAGCTGTGCCCGTCCTCTGCTTAATTACATCTCTTGGGGTCCCAGTGCTTAGAAGATAAACCCTTTTATGTCAAACTTAATGTTTCATGTTTCAAAAAAACGAGAAGTAAAATCTACTGATGTTTAAATTAGGACAAATTATACCACATGTCCATTCAGAGCCCCACTGTGTAATGTTGTGAATTAGTCCAAGTTCAAGGAGCAGTGCTGAGCTCTCTTGTAGGTAATGACTGAATGATAGGGCGTGTGTGCATGTATGGGTTGTGTGTGAGCATGAAGGCATGTATAAAATATGTCCTCATGGAGGATAACCTAGTGGAGCTACGTCAAAAGACAAGAGGTGTGGTCATGCTGGGCTGCTCCCAGGTGGGAATCTGTAGCTTTGCAGGAATACCAAACAGGCAGTTACTGACAGTGTGTGCTCACTCAGCCTACCCTATAGGTCAAAAGTCGAAATTATAAAAAAGCACTCACAACGTGCCCTCTGTCTGCCCTCCAGTGGTCCAACTACATTCGAGCCACGGTGCGTAAGGAGAAAGGTCTTCCCATCCTGGTGGAGCTGCTGCGCTCCGACTCCGACAAGGTGGTCCGAGCTGTGTCCATCGCCCTGCGCAACCTGTCCATTGACCGCCGCAACAAGGACCTGATCGGTACAAACCATTAGCAATACAACACACACTGATTCAAGATCCAAATTTTAAACAAATATAGTGGATCGTTACTCTTTGTGCTACAACCAAAACATAGCTCCTTAAAGGATAAGTTACATTTTTCCTCAAACAATACTCACATGTCCTTACGTGCACTGAAAGAGTTCTTGGTGGCTGTTAGTCTTCCTCCTGACCATACCAGCCACAAAGAGATCCCTTCCCAAAGAGATTCCATTGGAAGAGATAACGGACAGAATCTGCAGTCATCTGTGAAAAAAAACACTTCAACATTCAGTCAAAGCTAATGTGAGGCTTCAGCTGTCTGATTTATTTAAATCAAGTGGGTATCTGTACACTAAAATTGAATCAGGTTTTGAACATTTTGTTTTTGTGCCTTTAAACATTATTACCAGCACTTTTACCAGTTAACCTTATAAACAACTTTGCCTTACAGGAAGTTATGCCATGCGGGACTTGGTGAGCAACTTGCCCAGCGGCCAGCAGCGACCAGCCAAAAACCTGGAGGAGGACACTGTGGTCGCCATCCTCAACACCATCCATGAGATTGTCACTGACAGCTCCGAAAATGCCCGCTCCCTCGCCCAGGCTCAGGCCATTGAGAAGCTGGTCGCCATCAACAGGACTAGGTAAGACTCTACAGTACATCACATAACAATGTCACTTAACAACATGTAAACCAGCAGACTGAATTATTTAGATTGATTTATGGTTGTAAGTCGGTTTGTATTTAGGATTTATTGTATCTATTAGGCTACTTTTTACTCATAGGCGGCCCCAAAATGAACATGCACAATCATAGCGTCAACACTGGCAGAACTGTTCGCCTTTTTATCACAAAATAATCCGCTGAAAGAATGCATAGTTTACCCAAACACAATTATCTTTTCTTATCAGTCCATGCCAGAAGTGTGGATTTATATGGAGACATCATACATGTAATAATGAAACAATGACCTTGAATGCAATTTGCCTCGTGATCCTTAATATTAGTATTCATGGAGGATAATGTGATATGTCTCTAATGGCCCAAGCTTGGCAACCACAATACTATACTCTAACAAGCCTGAGCCCACACAGACACACCACCGCCCACCACACATGAATTAACAGGCTTTTAGAAGTGGAAGGCAGTGTTATAGGGGAGAACCTCTGAAGCTTCTGCTCCTGCAGGTAAGAGAGTAGCCGTTCCACTAATGCCCGAGCTCTCCACAACAACCTGGTAATGAAAACTAACAGATATCTTTAAGAGGTGTCTTATGTTGCCACAGTGTTAACCATTCCAAACTGAAGTGCGTCTGCACCCCACTTTTAATTCAAGAGCACTTTTCAAAGGCTCGTCCTTGTGTGGGATTGAACATACGGAGAGTCGCTCTAACTCGCGTGAATATACATCGTTCACTCACAGACCAAATAGCTTCATTTCCTCGGACACACATGAGATTAGCTTTCTTTGAAGTGAGGCCCCCACCCACATGTAATTATTACTGGTAGCTAATGAAAGGAAATGTGCACTCATGCTCCAGACCCTGGAGCCTCTCAGGGGACTTGACATCTTTGAATAAAGAAATTGATTCGCACGCTAGCATACCCAGGCGTCACTGTACACTCGTCATATATTTCCCCCTTTCTTGTGGCCCCCTCAGCCAATCAGCTCGCGAAACCAAGGCGGCGTCCCACGTGCTGCAGACGGTCTGGAGTTATAAGGAGCTGAGGAACGCTTTGACCAAGGACGGCTGGAACAAAGGCCACTTCCAGGTACAGAGCTGTAATCTTGTGGGAGCTATCCTTCACATATAATCTGGATCCTTAGTATTGTTGTTGTTGTAATATCAGGTTCTTAAAGAATATTACTTAAACAATTACAGACACTAAATGTTTATAAGAACCACTTTACTATTAATGAAGTGTCCCACTAAGAGAGTATTTGCATGACAAGAAATATTGGTAGCATCATTAGCCACTTATCATTGTGTAAAATAATTGGAGATGAAGCTGCTGAGTACATTTTTCAATTCAGTATGTCTAAGCTTAAGGTATTTTAAATGTTTGCATCCTTCTTCTTCTCTCAGCCCACGACAGCAACCACCCCTAAAGCAACCAAGAACGGCAAGCCAGGCTACGACGACACCACCCTGCCCCTGATGGAGAAGAACCAAGGTCAGTTAAGAGTGTGTGTGTGTGTGTGTGTGTGTGTGTGTGTGTGTGTGTGTTTGTGATTGTTGCTGTTTTCGCCTGTTTAGAGGACCAAGTAGGTGGAATAAGGGTGAAAAGATCCCAGGGCTCCTCAGCAGAATGACAATAAATGTTACTGTTATTGTATTGACTCAAAGGTCCAGTGCCTAACCAAAAGGTGAGGCTGGCCATATTCTAGATTTCGAAATCCTGCGAAAAGACCAAACCCAAAACATGTTTGTCCGTCTCTCAATACATTGTGACTTCACTACCCTGTCTGTGGCTTTCATCCCCAAGCCCATTGGTTGCTGCTCAAGACGTAAATCTTTTAAAAACAGGTCATGAACAATAATTTCCATTTTTAAAAAAGATCTAAGAAAACAGCTAGGCCCTGTAGTATTTAGCAAATGTTACTCCAGGGGAAATCATTTTTCATTTTGTGGAGAGTATTTTCAGCTATTGATGAATACAAAATGTGGTGCTCTAATGAGTGTTCTTAGCAACAAGACTCAGGATTGACTCAAAATTAACTTTAGTGCACGTGTTCATCATAACAAAGGAATATGTCGTTTATGTGTTATGGAGGTCTGTAGCAAAGATGAATAAGAGATATGAGACTTTGACTACACAGACAATACTTGTTTTGCAGGCTAAACTAGTTTTCACAGGATTTATTGACAAATAAAAACAATATAGAATCAGATTTATGTTATGGTCTGTCAGTGATGGGATAGAGTACACAAACCTAACAGTATCACACCCGTATAGTCCTCAAAGCAGGTTTAAACACAATACTAACAGGAGCTCGAAAACAGTGTGTGATTGTGTCCAGTTCGTCTTTTTTTTTTTTCTTCTCATGGCTATATTGAAGCACTGTGCTTGCCACGATACTACTCTCATCCTCTGTGTGGTGAAGCTAAGGTGGGTTATATGTATAATGATGTTTCATAGGGGTCAAAAGTAAAGTGCATAAAATGGGAGCTGGAGCTTTGAACAGCATACTGCTGCTGTTTTAACCCTCAACCCTCAAAAAGTTGGTGTTGACGGAATATAAAGAAAAGTCCTTGTTTTGTGTTTGTGTTGTGGGTTTTAAATTGACGTAATGGGGTCGGCGATATTGGAAATTTCCCCACCCTTATGTAACTGTGAATAGCTGCATCCACAGTCAAAGAACTGGGTTGGAGGTTTTCTATAACAGCAGCAGTATATGTGGGGGAGGGGGGGGGACTTGTGCAGTACATTGGCCCAACAACAAACATCTCTTTGACAGAGGAGTCAATAGCATCGCCGCAGTTTAATGTCCTGATTTTTGGACTTGTGCCCAACTATTTTTTGCATCCATACATGCACATGAAACGCGGCACTCATTGCCTGCCCACTCTCAGTTTGCATTATTCGATCACTGGCCGAGAACCATTACCCTGAAAAGCAGCAGCGTTTTGGCTCAATGACTCAGTCTGTGTGTGCGGCATTTTTGTACAAATGGCATATGAATGCTTTTCAGGCACCAGGAAATGTTGCAGTGGTGATATGATACCTATGGATGAGCTGGGTCCAGGTAAGAGCCAGACTGCATGATCATCCTTAGCCAAAGGAGAGCTAGCTCTCCTCTAATCTCAATCCAGTGTCCGACAGTTATTTGGTTCAACGTCTCTCCTACTCGTTCTTTAACCGTTGCCAAGATGTTATTATCATATTAAAATTCAAACCACTGAACACTCTGATCTCGCTATGATCACTTCAGACATGAAGCTCTTTGATGCTGTATGCAAGACCCCTCTCTTGACAAGATGTTTGTACGAAGCTGGCCTTCATTAGAAGCTGAACAGATGTGGGTGGTTCTCCACTCTTAATAAAAACACTCTTAATATCTCATATGGCAGAGCTCCTCTGCTGTGAACCTTTTCAAGTAAATGTTCCTGCTGCTGTTATTAATATAGAACTGCAACTCTGATAATCTCTCTTTTTTTTAAAAACTTTTTTAGAATTTTAAGTGACGAAGTCGCTTTTTAAAGGGATTTTTTTCACACTCTTACCCAAAGCCCATTGTGGGGGGGGGGGGGGACATTACAGAGCTGGAGGAGGGGGTTAATATTCCACAGGGAATATTCCGAGAAAAACTCTTATTCTCTGAGATTATAGAGTCATACATTTACAAGAAAGAAATGTTGAAAACATTTTGTTTGTGAGTTTAATCTTTTTTAAACGTTTTTTCCTCCGGATATTACCCCTCTCCCCCGGCTTCTTAATTGTATTTATTTGTATTTATTTTTTTGCCTACGATGGCCCTAGTACGCCGTCGCACTCTTAGGGTATATCATGCTGGTTTTCCTACAAACCTCTGGGTCCATATTTATTAAGTGTCTCAGCATCCCTCCAAGGAATTGTACTTAAAGTTAAAGTACGACTAAAACTACTCTTCTTCTAAGTAGGAATTGTATGAAGCTTCCTACATTGACTTTGAACAAGAGGAAGGACTTCCAGGAGAGAGTGCGACGTCACTCTTTTACAACATTCAGAACTTTTCAATAGAATATTTGATGGCACACAGTAGTTTGTGGTTTGAAACATTAATATCAGGGATAATATTGGAAAAGCAGAAACTAGTTACATGTCTATGTGTCGGCTTCATGTGTGTGGTAAGTAAGTTAGTGCAAAAATGAATAAATATAAATTAATTATTGAATCATTAGATAAATAACTCCATGATTTGAATGTATGCACTTCGCGTTGAGTAATGGAGAAATAAGAAAAGGTAAAACTTGTATAAGGATTCTAAGATAACAATACAGTGTGAATAAGGTGCAAATCCAAAATACATACAATGACAAAATCAGATTTACAGTGTGGATCATAACAATGAACAAGTTGACAGTGAATGAACTGAATATATATGCACATTATCTGAGGTGCATGAGTGGTAAAAGTGTGATTGATAATTGCTGAAACTGTCCTTACTGTTTATTTGATTATCTCATTGTCATGAATGACGTCTTGAAAGTCTTTGGAGCTCTCCTTAATGTTTGCTGTGATAGGAGGGATTGTCAAGGCTGCAAATGTTGATCAAATGCTTGAAAATTAGGACCAAATAGAGTATGTGTGCCAGCTTGGGATGATTTTCTACGACTGAGATGCTCGATAAATACTGGCCCTGAGCTGGAATATGTGAGAGTGCATTTTTAAAGACCGTTATGGGGACAGGGTCAAATAGCACTTGCAAATACTTCATCTGGTTTGTTTTAAACCTACTGTGGTGGTAAATAAACATGAGTGCTAGAATGTTTGGAGAATCACAAGCTAAGAATGTGCTGTTTAGTTTACTCTTCTGTGTCCAACAACTTTCAGGCACTCTTGTTAAGTGTTCCAGTGCAGAAAACCACTCAGTCAGTGACTCTGCACAGGTTAAAACGACACTATAAATGATCTGTCCCCGTTTCTTTTTAATCGTGGATGGAGAAGAATCAACTGACCGTTGTTCTCTGACCTCATTAGATGGTTACTCCACCATTGACCAGAGGGACAAGGACTGCAAATTTAAGACAGTTGATGGCTCAGTGGACCAGACAGAACGGGAGCCATCAAAGGTAAATGCGCATCTCTTCTGGACTCCCAGGGGGGACAGAGGATGAAATAATGATGTCTCATTGAAACGTCCTCTCCTTCTGTGTCCTTTTCTTTCCCTCTCGCAACATGTTTTCTGGGGTGGTCCTCATTAAAGGCTCTTAATCCTATCGATTCTTTAAAGAGGCTGGAAGTTGTCATTCTCTGTTGATGTTGCCCGCCACAACTCAGCACCGCGGACAGCCTCAGATCTGAGAGCCGCCAGTTAATTGAGTGTAAGCTTTTGGCGTGTGTAAAGTAATTAATCTGAGACTGATTAAAAGAACCGCCAACAAACAGTCCTCTCGACCCTTGCCTTGGCAGTGACAGACTGCTGCATTATCAAGTGGCCGTCTGCTTATTATACAGCCGTCTCACCCTGCAGTCAAAGTTTGTTTCTTGTTGCGCTGATCGGCTATCCAACTTCAAAGAGGAGTCACAGGATAATGGGCTCAGAGGATGTCTGACACATGTGGGATGACTCTCACGTACTTTTTGCAGTTTACTTTTCATCTGCTTTAGTGCAAGATGAAAAGGGTTTTCCCTGTGGGATTGTAAAATGAATGCAGTGAAGAGTCCATTAAAGTCAGTTTAGCATACGTCTCTATAGGTGAATGGTCATATATCTGCTTCCCCATGCAGGTTAAAACTACCTTTTTACTAAAAATCTTTCCAAGGCAAAGTCTAGGTGGAAATTATGTCTGGAGCAGAGTTAATAGTACAGTTCATACAGGCTTTGTATCTGAGTTATGGTAGTTATTTGCTTTTTATTTGAAATTGGGTAAAACCAGGGTCAACTGAATTGACCAAAGCTCTGCTTTATAACTTACAAATTAAATTGTTATTTATTTTTTATCAGGAGTTATATAATCTCGGTTGCATTCTAAAGATGGGTCTTCATGTCTCTTGTCTTTCCTTCTGTTGCGGCTCAATTATCAGGGTAGCATTGCACATCTGAGAGGAAACTAAGACACTGTAGTTACATATATAGCTATATGTCATCCATGTGGCATTTTGCACTCACTGTAAACTAATAATCAAATTATACTGTTATAAAAATGTGGGTTTGTTGTTATGAGCGCCAGTGTCTACTTTATCCTTCAACAGTCAAATCAACTGACATGGTAGCTAAAAATAGATCTTACTTACAGGTACCTACCCACTATTCTGACTGCATTTCCTCTAAAAGTTAAAGGTGCTGCACTGATTTGTTTTGTTTAAAGGGGAACTCAACACCAGGCTGAAAAGCAACGTTTCACTTCCCTCTCTGGTTGAAGTTTTAATTTGTCAAAAGTTGCGCCCTGTTGCAGCTGCAACCATACACAACAGTGATGTCACAGTTCACTAACCACACCCTGGAGTGAACTTCTACATCACTGCATCAAGTTAAGAAGAAACAGTAAAACAAGATTTTCATCCGGTGTTGGGTGCTCTTACAGTTTAGATTTTCAGTGTTGTTTCTATTTTAACTGATGTCCGTTCTACATTGACGGTCAGTGGCGCTGGTTGTGTTGAGCTTAAGATTGAAATGGAACCAAAACAAGTGCAAAATGTATCCAGTTTAAAGATAGAATAAAACAACTAATGTAGCAGCAAAGTATAGCAGCACGAAATAGAAACAATAGGCAGCATCAGTATACATACTCAACACTGACCTCAGGCTTCAACAATCCATTTTGGTTGACACCTACTCTTCATCATAGCAGTTTAACTACTAAACCAGCTGACGTTATACTTTCACATCTTGAAAGGGCAGAAACCAACTGAGAAGCCACAGACAGGAGTAATCACAGCAAGCAGACTTGTTTCTCTTCAGCGTGCAGGCCTTCTAGCGTTACTCCAAAGCTGTCTTCTAAGTCTGCCTCCTGCACTGTACTTCCCAGAGGTTTTCTGCCCACTTAGAATGCAACTTGGCAGTTTAAACTGCTCTCTCCCCCTCTTTGATTTGCATGTTGTGGTTCACTGTTTTGAATCACTCTGAATTCTTTCCAAGCCATCCTGAAGGCAGGGGACTAACACTGGCTTCACTTATCCTGGATGTGTGTGTGTGTGTGTGTGTGTGTGTGTGTGTGTGTGTGTGTGTGTGCGTGTGTGTGTGAGTGTGAGAGTGTATTTGTGAAATGTATTGACCTGATATTGTTTTGCTGTGTTTGTTTTTTTTAACTCGTCCTCCTGTGGCCACAGAATGACACAAATAGGAAACACTATATCAGGACTAACAGGCCTGCAGTCAGTCTGGTGGACGCTTGTGATGTTAAGCCCCAGCCTGTTGATTCCTGGGTCTAAATGCATGCATGGTAGGTCTCCAAAAAATAAAAGCACAATAAAAATAACCACCTTCACCTTTTGGGTTGGATTGTAGCATCCTTTGCATTGCCTGTTTGTCTTTTCCACCTGTGTTGCTTTCAACCTCACACTGTCATGTAGCTGCACCCAGAGCAGTCAGCTGGAGGAGTCACTCTGTTCTTTCCATGGAAATTAACATAATTCACTTGCAGTTCAACTGAAAACATTTTTTTAGGTTCAACATTTTTAGATTGTATTTAAGATTTATTAAATGTATACATTGTATATTAATTTTATATTTACACACACTTCCATACGTAGATAAAGGCCAAGATGGCGCTACCAGAGACTCAAAGTACAAAATAAATCACAAATGAGAAACTTAGATTTCTCCACGTTCAGAAGCAGTTTGCTCAGGGCTGTAGTGAGAGTGACACTGAGCATTTACAGAGTTTGTGTGGTGTCTTTTTTTCTAACTTTTCTAAAAACCAGAACCACAAGATTAAAATGTAGGTTGTGCGTAAGCTGCCGTGGTTAGCACGTCTATCTAACTAGATTTCCTACAATAGTAACAGAGTGTTACTTCATAAACCAAGGAGCACACTGCTAACGAACGTGGAGTAACAGCTTAAAGAAAGGCTAATTTCACGACCTGTGCATCCACTATATATTATTTCCCCACTGTGTGGGAGCTGGTCCTGGATGCTGTCAGAGTTTAGCGTAAGCCTAACATTTGCAGCTCTGTCCTGCTCTTCATTGTAGAAAAAAAAAACCTTCGTGTAACATACATACAAAGTAGAAAAGGCTTTGTTCTCTTTTTACAATTCAGCAACACCTGTCTGATTGCAATGCACACCTAGCTTCACTCACTAGATCCCCTGATGGCCTCTGCTGAAATTGGTGGCAAATGCTGAAGGATAATCATTCTTCTGCACTTCAGATGGATCCGCCAGGGACTCAGTTAACACTTAATGAGAAGCAGTAGGGAGAAAGAACATATGCACACACACAGCATCTTAGCTCTATCTACATTCGATTCGAAGATAAATAATTCATGTAAGTTGATGATTTGATGATGGAAGCCAACACATAAGGCAGAGATGTAATCAAGGGTGAGCTCACATCATTTCAGTTTACATATATTTTGTGGTCTGAAGTAGTTCATTTGAATATTTTGTGTTAATGGTCATGGTATAAATGATGCAAAGTGGCTTTTGATGTAACTTAGATGGTCATATTTCCCTGCAAGTTACAGAACAAAAAGAAATTCCGCTTCTCTTTGTGAGAGGCCTGCATCCAAGAACGGCTGAATTTCTTCTTTCTTTCAAATGTTTTAAGTTCATGCATGTTAGCTGTAAGGCAACAGTTTGTAACAAGTAACAATGAAAGACATCTAAATTAGTAATGCCCTTATACCTGTACATACTTTATGTAAGCGACCTTACGAGGTTTGACTGAATAACCAACCTGACGCAGTGACTTTTGCAAAGCAGCAAGCTGATCTGGGTGAGCTTCAGTAGTTGTCATTAGTTGCCATTCCTCAATCAGCAGTCTTTATCTCCTCTCTCCGCCTCCTCCTCACCGCTGTTGTCCTCTCCTGTGCCAGAGGCCTCTTGCCAGACCGCGCTCATCTTCTTATGTCAATCAGTGGCCATCCGTTCAATGCTTTCATCTCCATCCATTGCATTATCATAGGAAATAGGTGACTCTGATTTGTGGTATCCATTGTAATTTTATCACTTTATTAAAAAAATATTCTGAATATTCTGAATATTATGGGTAATATTCAGAATTAACCATCAGGTAAGTAATTCTCACTTCATTGAGCACATGCAGGATTTCAGCCGACTCATTAAGCATCTGTTTTGCTGTCTTTTGCCTCCATTTGCCATCTGGGCTGACATAATTGAAGCATTTGCTGACAGTGATGTAATTTGTGAAGTACTGTGATAATGCCAGCTGATTGTCTTGCTGTTTGTCATGAGAGCACAACTGGAGAGTTTTACATTAAATTCACATACATTGAATGCAAAATGTGGTTCCTGCTCTAAATATAAATCATGTTAGGATGAAATGTTTAAGGAAAAGGCTGGTGATATGGATGTTTTTGTCAACAAATCCCATGAAAAGACCAAAACCAACAACGAATTGATCCTAGTCACAAGTATAGTCTGTGTAGCAAAGTCTTATTCCTCTGTGCCATAGAGGTCCGCTTACAAGCATGCTACATGTGTGGTGATCTTTATCTGAAAATAGAATTCCACATGCTACAGTCAGTGAAGGGAAGTCTTAATATGAAGTATTGAGAGAAAGACTTATTGTTGGTTTAGATCTTTTAATAATGGAATTTGTTGACAAGAAAAAGCATAGAATAGTCATGATTTGTCATGATGGATGTCATTGTTTTTTACACTGTAGCATTTTGTACTGAAACCCTTTATAAATGGGATTTAAACTGTGTGGATGGTTCTTCTAATATTTTTCTCTCTTGTCCACGTGCTCCAGGCTTAAAGTAACGACACCCAGCTAGAGAAGGATCTCTCATATCATCACTGCCATTTCACATGGAGCTCATCTTTGGAGTTGGACTTTGTACAGAAAAGAGGATTAAAAAAAAAAAATGATGATCAGCAACTGCCCAGCAAACAGCCAACATTCTCATGCTTTTCAGAAAAAGAAAAAAAAAGAATAAAAAGTGACTACTTTCTCAAATCTACATTCCCACTGGACTTTACAGTGTTGAGCTCTACCGGTGACCAAAAACGGACAAAGGGCCGGTGCTGGTGAAGGAATGGACGTATGAAGGGCGAACAAAGTGAGATGAAGGAAATCAATGGAAAAGGAATGTGTGTTGGAAGGAAATCTGTGGGAAGCTGGAATGAGTGGTGACTGCATTTCAGTTTTCACATCTGGAAGAAGTTCATGCTTCAGTTTTGCCGGTTTTGGAGAATTTTACTTTCAGATTGTTGTCGGGCTTTGGTAATTTGATGTGAACAGGTATGGACTGGTGTGTTTGAAGGTCACAGAATGTTGTTTGCAGATTGGTGTGATGGACACGTGAAGGTGAAATGAGAGAAACCGATCCTGAGAAGAACTGTAGCATAGTTGATGAACATGTACACCCAGCAGTCTGCTCTTGTAGACTTACAATATATTTGGTTCACTGTGTTTATTCTTTTTTTTAAAGTGCACTGAGATGGTTTGAAATCAAAAGTTTTTAACAAGTGATTGATGTTCATTTATAAAGTGAGGTGTCTGCAAGTTGTGGTCCGGAGAAAAGAAAGCGACATAGTGTGTACATCACATGAAGTAACAGTTTCTGTTCACACTGCATCGGAAAAGTAAGCTAAAAACGGAAACCAGCGGTTTCTGTTTCATCGTGGTCATCATGTTGACCCTCACTCACAGAGCCGTGGTTACTTGTGTAACCACTCATATCGTGTAGCGACGCAGTTTCACGAGTTTCCTGGCTGGTTGCTCTTTGTCAATGATGTGTATTAAAGAGGATATAAGGCATTTTGTTCATAAATGATTTGTGTTTTTGAAAAGAGAGGCGCAAGTTTGTTCTCTTGATGAAAGGGTAGATCTAAAAGCAGTTTTTATTTTTGTTGGCTTTTATATAAATGTATATGAGGTTCAAAAGGAAATAAAATTGAAAAATGAAGGAGACAAAAAAACAACAAAAATGACCGACTTCTTAGTTGTATATTAATATCACATTGTTTGGAAGCACATCTCATTTGATAAAGGCTCACCATGTTTGTAAACAAGAAATAACCACGTAACTTAAATGTGTGTCAAATATTGTCAAGTTACGCCGACGATCACCTATTTATATTTTGTATTTGTCCAAAAAAAAATTACAGAAAAAAAGTTTATCTGCAGTGTTCTTTCTAAAGGCCATGTTGTCTGACAGCCCGTGAATCTTCAAACCAGACACTCTGGAGGGGTCAGAGGTCAGGCCAATGAGATAGACAAGAGACGGCAGTGTTAATAAAGGTTCTTTAGTTTTTCTTCCTGATGCATTCAGACCAAGTTACCGCTAACCCTGAACCCTACTTCACCGGTGCATCTTAAGAAATATTCAGTCGTGAGCATGAAGCAAAACTGTACAGATGTTTATATTCTATTCTTTCCAAGTGCCAGTTTTTTGTGGTGTCATTTGGATATTAACTAATTAATTCATGTGCAAGAAGAGAGTACAGGAAGACGAGTGGATCTGGATGTTTAGGGCAAAATAAAAGAGTTACATCACACTGTACAGAAACAAAACATCAAGTTTGGTCATATAGTATATATTTTTACAAGGTGTTAGGGTGGGCAGTTGAGATGAAGAAAAGCAGAGAGATACAGTATCATATTGATGTGTTTCTCTTGCTTGGTGAGATTGCAAACTAAATCCAGTGATGATGTGTTTTAGTCTCCTTGCCAGCCTCAGTCTGTCAGAGAAACAGAAAGAGAATCCAATCCAAGTTGGCATCACTCATGCGTCATCAAGGCGAATGGCATGTGCCTGCGTTGAAGTCTGATTTTTCTTTGTGACGTATGTGACTTTATGAAGCTTGCATATTTTACACAGTGTTTACAAAGATGTATGTTGTGGTAAAAATCAATAAACTACAAAAAAAAACTTACTGTATAGATATTAATTTCAGAGGTTAAAAAAAAAAATTATGAAGATACCCAGCAATCCCTTTTGTGTGTCCTCAGAAGTGTGTGCTTTCATTGGACAATACTGAACCCTAACAACAAAGACCCGAATGACTGTCTATTCCTGACTGCACTTTGCAGTACCACAACCAAAGGATCTGGAGTTGTATTTACATGCATTCATAACAGGGGGGGGTTTGGTTTTGTGGATGTACAACGCATTGTAAATTCCCCAAATAAAGAGCCAAGCAGCTGTGTTGTAAAAGAAATGCAGGACACGGACACACATCGAATCAAACATACCTACCTGTGTAGATATAACTGATTCAAGACCGTCAAAATCAAGTAACTGTTCTACTCAGTAGCAGATGTGTTTGTACCTATCATGTGCCTTAACCTTTTCCATGGTAGATAAAAATAAGTGTGTTTTATATAACTTTATTCCTCCCTTTCAACTGCCATCTCTCCATTCTGTCTGTTCACCTCTCCTCCACCCTTCCTCCCTTTTACCTTCACTCAAGTCACTCATTCATTCATTCTGCCCCCCGACCCCTTGTAGGATAGACTGTTGGTGGGTTTCTGCATTGTATTACATTGTATTATAAACTTTTAAAAAGATAGTCATTCGAATAATGGTTTTGATTTCCTAGAGGAGTAAAGTTGTTAATGCTTTCGTAGCGAGCAGAAGCGATGCCACAGTGACAGAATGTATTATGTTAATTTTACTAATACCCAGAGGCAAATATTACGCTTGTTAAACATAACGGAAAAATACTGGTTTGTAGAGTATACATTTGGTGTGTTTTCAATAAATCATGCCTGGAAAGAATTGTTGCATGGCTCTGTGTCTTGTTATATATTTTGTTTTTATGTAATGATAGTCATGACAGCACTCCCTGTAGGCTGCAATGCTCATTACAACCATCACAGAAATGTATCTGGTCAGTTCATCCTAATAACTAAAATGGAGTCTAATTTGTGATGCTCACAGTGAACAATTTACACAGGAACTACTTTTTTTTTCTTTTTACCAAGGAAATAGTCCTGATGAAAAGTGTTGACTGGATTTTCCAAAGTAATGGGGTGGATACTGTTTCTGGAAAAAATAAATACATTTTCCAATGAGATGACCACCACAAATGTAATTGGTTTTAATCTCCTTTAGATTGGGGTGACAGCAGAAACCTGTACAAAGTAAACCAAAGCCATCTGCATTTACCACTGGGGGTAATTGAAAAAACAATTGAACTCCAGTCGGTTCCACTACTACTCAAGTACAATTTTGAGGTACTTGTACTGTATTGTACTTAAACTTCTACTCCACTAAATCTCAGAGGCAAATATTACACATTTACCATCCACTACATTTATTTGATAACTTATCGGATTCAAATTAATAATATTTAATTGTAAAATAAACATATAAATGATATTATCATATCAATAATAATTTAATTATTGGTAGAGGGGAAACTCACAAGCTACTCAGCAGTATACTGTATGAATTGTACAAAATATAACAAATTAAAATGAGCCCCACTTTTATCCGATGCAATATTCAAGCTATGTACACATTCATGCAGAAATAATTAGAATATAATAATATAACATACATTATTTCGAAACTGACCATTCTGCATTATGCGTAGATTTTGGTACTTCCCATAAATGTTGATGCTTTTATTTTTGTCCTTTTACGTAAGTACATTTTTTTTTAATGCAGGACGTTTACTTGTAACTACAGTATTTCTGCACTGTGGTATTGCTTCTTATACTAAAGTAAAAGATCTGAGTACTTGTTCCACCCCTGTATTTAGAGTTGTCTAGTAGCAGAAGACACACTACGTGGTCCTGTATAAGAGGAGACAGCATCAGTTAACAGGGATCTGGAAGCCAATGTTATTACGGACCTGGTCCCGTATTTTAGTTTTTCTGAATTAACGGTAAAACAGATGAGTAAAACGTATACCACCCTGCATAATATGTGAGGTGGCAGTGAGAAACTTATAAACTTATATTTGTACATTTCCTTTATACACATAAACTGTAAGTTCTACACTCAGAATATGTAAGAATTATTCCACCACATTTATTGAGATTTAAACTTTTAATTTAGTATCAACAGGTGTTATTTATTTACTCATATTTCTGTTGAATAACAATAAAAAAGTTTAATGTCGAGTAAACCGTAGGACCCATTTCTTATCAGGCAATAGTCTAGCCAGCACATACCCGGCCTGGGTCCTTTCATAACAACAACATGGCTGCCCTCTACAGGGGCAGACACCGGTGGAAAAGGACTAATTCTTTGCATGTTTTGACAAGAAACCTGACAGGTAACACTATTTTGTTCAAACGTGTATTTTGTGTGGATATGGAGAACGGAACGGGCGCGTGTTAATAGTTGGACTTGTCTCTGTCAGCGAACAACTAAGTTACAAACCAGCAGCTCTGATGTAACTCTGGTGTAGTTTAACTAGCTGGCGGATCTGCTGCTTATTGTTATCCTGTTAATTAGTGTAAATTCCACATTCACCTGGTGTCCTCGGCCTCCCAGACCATCTTTACTCAAATAAGAAGACTACATTTGAAAACGCGTTTCGTCCGGTGGACCATGGCCACCTTTTTCACTTGCACATATCTGTACATACACATACTAATACTTCATAACTATACTATTTATATCAGTTTTGACTGTCTACTATTCATCATCCAATGTGCTCGTACAGGGAACTACGACTATGACCTGGTTGTTATTGGTGGTGGTTCAGGAGGCCTTGCTTGTTCCAAAGAAGGTGAGATTATCTTTTAAAGTTCCTGCATCTATGCTTCTGCACATTGATGTCTTTCTAACCACACACTGACAATATATCTGTATTTACAGCAGCACAGTTGGGACAGAAAGTTGCTGTCCTAGATTATGTGGAGCCATCTGTTCAAGGTAAAATACATTGTGCCAGATAGTTACAACAATGACAGTTTGTTGTTTTATTTTAAGACACCATTGCGTATATATTTTCTAAATGTTTTTCAAACAGGTACCAAGTGGGGTCTTGGTGGCACGTGTGTTAATGTTGGCTGCATCCCTAAGAAGCTCATGCACCAGGCTGCTCTACTCGGCACCGCAGTCAAAGATGCTAAGAAGTATGGCTGGCAGATCTCAGGGCCCATCTGTCATGACTGGTAGGTCAATCAGATGTTTGTTGAAGGGAAACATAACCCTGATCAATCTAACAGATCGATGTGTATGAGCAGCTAAACAGCACCATCTAGTGGTGTAGGACAAAAATGCTACTTGTGGTTGTAAAAGGAATTATTACTTACTTAATTACTACTATTGAATACTCTTACTAACTGCTTGTATGTATTGAATGATGTATTCAAAGCTAAAAACACAATTCATAAGGGAATATTAGTCTGCTCACGGGCCAGACCAAAGATGTCAGTTATGTGAAAAGTGCTTTGACGGTGCTCTGATGGTCCAAATAATTAGCTAAAATTATAGTTTGTCCAATTCTAATTTGAATGTATATGGTGTTAAAAACAACATTATTTCCATGTTGATTTCAGTTAACTATGCCTGTTTTTTTTCAGGGCCACCATGGCAGAGGCTATTCAAAACCACGTCAGGTCTCTGAACTGGGGTCACAGAGTTCAGCTCCAGGACAAGTAAGTGACACCAGCTCTGCTCGCTCACTCGTTTTTCATGATACACTCTCATAAACACGCAATTTCCATAAAACAATAGATTATTTATATGTTCTTTTACATTTTAGCTCATTTGTATGACATGAGCTATTGCTGAAGGCGGTACGTTTCTGAAGGATTGGTCGTCAGCGGCCACATGTTGATTGAGTGGCTGGCTGGAGGGCAAACAGGTGTTAACCTCTGTGTGAATGTGGCCAAGCTCAACCTAAAATGTTTTCATTCCAGTCTGATAATTAGCTTGATCTCCACATATTAGTAATTCTCCTAATATGATTTTTTCTTCTTCTTTTAATCAACAATTAGCCTTGAGAGAACAGCAGAGAGGCATTGTTAACCACAGTGCAAAGCAGTAATTCCAAGTGTATTTCTTACAAATGTAACAATAAATGAGCACATATGTTAAACAAATTTCACATGTTTAATTGTTAGCAGGAAATAATTGAGAGAAATGGTGATGGGGTATCAGTTACTGTAGTTGATCTGCACTTCCAGAAGCAACCAGCTGTTCATTCTGTGTCTTGCAGGAAGGTGAAGTATCTGAACATCAAAGGAAGTCTGGTGGATGAACACACTGTCAAAGGACTAACTAAAGCAGGGAAAGAGGTGGGTGGCTCGTCTATTTATTCATTTATTCAATCAGTCCCAAACTGATGATTGGATTTCAATTAGTAAGACCACAATCAAAAATATATGAGGTACTTTATAAATCATGTTTATTATACTTGTTTTTCATGTGCATCATTAGATATTTACAGAAGCCCTGAGAGGCAAGTAAGAAAATAAATCTGGCGATTCATTTCTTAAGTTATTGTTCATGTGTTTATGACTTAAGAACAGGTAAAAAAAAAAAAATGGTTTTGCCAGAATCATTTTAGTAAGTGTTTGTTGTAATACTTATTTAGTCCACAAGAGGCTGCAGTTGTGTTTTAAATAAGAGTAATGGCTAAAAGAAAGACATGACCGTAATGTAACACATCTTGCTATCTTGTGTTCAGAGTGCATGGAGAAGTTAACCTCACCTGGAAGAAAACATGAAAGCCTTTTAGTCGTATTTAGAACACGAGGTAGTGGTGCACTGCAGCCTCTCGTTATCCAAATAAGTATTACAACAAAGACACCTGGCATAACTTTTATTTATGCAATATATAAATTCAACACCTCCATACCTACCGAGTGTTACGTGTTTCCATTATAACCGGAATGCAGAGTACTGTGGAGACCACTTGCTTTCATTGGACATTTCCTTGTTTTTTTGAAGGATATGAACAAAAGATATTACTTCACGTTTCCCTCCTCTCATACAGATGACCCTGACTGCCAAGAACATTGTGATCGCCACAGGTGGACGGCCCAATTACCCCACAAATGTACGTAACATTGCCCCCTCCCCACATTTTCCTCTGCCAGCATGTGTTGATTGATTGATTGATTGGTTACCAGGTACACCAAACAAATGAGAAAGAGCAGCCAAAACCTCTGAAGTGATGTAAAATGTGGTTTGTAAGCATCGCACTATGGCACACATACTGTACAAGCCTTAACACACAAAACATTGCAGGTTTTAGAGAGCGAACTGTTTGTTTTGTTCATAGTTGGTTGATAGGTTGATAGTTCTGCTCACAGCTTTAACTCTTGTTACAGATCCCAGGAGCAATGGAGCACGGCATCAGCAGTGACGACATCTTCTGGCTGAAAAAGTCACCCGGTAAAACGTGAGGACACCCTCCACCTGCAGACAGACATCTTATATTAAATCATATTATTAATAAGATATTACCCAGTCAGTGTCCTCTACATCTGATCATATACTGTGCTCATGGTATGCATGCAGTGTCGGCTACGCCACAATGCTGGAAGTAAAAAGTCCTGGTCATTTTGGGGATTTTACATCGATGCAAATATTTAGCTGTTTATATATTGATATCACCCGTAAATGCATGCAACTTAGTGTGTGTAGGATTGTTGGCATCGTTCTTATACAATGAGCAACAAGGGAAACGGAACCTCTAACCTCTGCAGTATTAATGCCTTGCTTTAACTCGCCGCGCTGACACGACACCTCCCCCTGTCACGCACTGTAATCATTCATCAGTGACACGGAGTTTGTTTTTCTCCCTTCCTGTCAGCCTGTCTTCGCCTCATGATTCCGATTAGCGGCGTGCATCCTGACCTTTACAGAACAAGCCCTTTAATCCAGCCATTTAGCCGCTGTCATCACCTGGTTAATTGGGCTTTCCCCGATGTTTCCTCTTGGCACAACGTGTAGACGGTGACTAGTGGTTGTGGGATACCTGGGTTGCGGTTGTTGTTTGCTTCTCGGTGACAGATGAGCGGAAATAATTCTTCCGATACGTAAGCTTCATATGTATCTATGCTGCCTGCACCCGGGGGACGTTTTTGGATTATATCATTTTTTTAAATGCAGATTTATTGCTTTGGCTTTTGATCCATGCTTATGTTTTTGGAAATGAGCAGAAAGCACTATATTACATGTTTTCATTTTTATTTTTAAGAACATCAGTTCCTTCTAATGTAATGCTAAAATGTGCGGTATTCCTATGTAGCATATGTTAAGTAATATATATGCTATTCAACTTTCTGACCACTTGGTGGCAATGCAAAATCATTTATAGACAACAAATTAACAGTGCGCACTGAAGCCATCAGAATTATCCACTTGAGCCCAGGAAGTCCTTTGATGTAAGCGTGTGACGGTTAGTGGAGTCCTCTACCTCCCTGCAGGCTGAACGAGGTTAGCGTTAGCTTTAGCTTCCTCTGTGAGGGTAAAGCACACACTCTGGCCAGAGCTGGAGATGTTGTTGTGCTGCCGAGCTTTCAGCTGTGCAGGTGAGGTCCAAGAGGCGGTTTCTGTCGGCAGGGCTGGTTGCTGGAGGGGGGTCTAGGCGAGTGATGGGTGTCTAATGGGTCTTGGAACACAAACACACCCGGGTGACAGATTTGGCCCCGGGACCCGAAGCCCAGAGCTGGCTGCCATCATCATCATTAGGAGAAAGCAGTGAGCACGTGCCAGCAGGGCTGTGATACTGGTCTAGGGATAGGCCAGTACACGAATGAGTTGGAACAGAATGAGGGCTTGTGTTGTGGCGGACCAGGGCCGCACTTCCCGGGAATATCTTTGCATAGCACCACACAGCATAACTTCCCAGCTGCTGTAGAGAAGCAAAACATTCACAGGGTCATAGATGCACTCGTGTGCCGGTGTTATACCATGAACGGCGTAGCAAAATGTCCCACGCTAGCCAACATGCTCTCAACAGTTACACTCTACCGTTGCAAGCTACACAGCAGCCCTGGCTGCCACACCTGTACCGCTCTCCTAACTGGCAGATTACATTTGCATGACAATTATTTACAGTAACTTATTATCGTGTCAAAAAGAGCGAGGAACTTGTCTTCTTTCCAAGGGTGTAGTCCATAATGAGAAGTCAAAGTAAAGATTCTGCAACACATGAAGTTTGTAAAACACAGAACATTCTACTTGACAGAAGTGTATGAACTCTACATGAAAACATTTGTACTTTCAAAAAGATATATTCAGGACGCCGAGGAAAAGTAGAAAATATAAGACCAGAAGTTTCCTCTAAATCCATTGGATTTTACAGGGATTTACAATGCCCTGTTCATTATTTAGTGCAATAGATTGATCGAATAAATGTCTTTTATGAAACTCTTATATCAGTCAGTTAATTGTCTTTCATACTCCCACTCACACAGAGAAATACACTGAAGTGTATAGGTGGGCTCATTGAAAGCATGCAGAGATCTGAAATATTCCACAGTGACAAGCAAATCATTTTGAATACTCTTTTGTTTGTTTGTGTGTTCTTTTTCAAATTATATGGACAAAATAAAGGTATTGGTTGTTTAAGATTTAATGGATAAAAGGCTGGTTCAAGGCATCCTCATTGTTTCATTGTCATGCAGTCCTTTTAGTTTTGGCCAGACTACAACAAGCAACATTAGACAGAAGTATCTAAGTTGGACTGACATCAAGCCTTGGCAACAAAACCCCCACATGCTCGACAGATACACAGGAGGAATATCCAAATGTAGTGTTTATCGGTGACGGGGCTCCTGAAGAACTACCCAAGGTTAACACGCTGCCATCAGTCAATAGACGGTCCTGTTCAGGACTCCCCCCGCTCTCCCTCCCATTCGCTCCCTTTATTAGACACACGGATAGCTTTCATGCTTGTGATACTTCCTTTGATCTAGCATGGCAGTTTGTATGAAACATAGACAAAACATGTAAGTGGGGAACAGGAAATTGATTGATGTTGCTACATTATGCAGCTTATAATATGAACATTGTTAAAGCAACAGTGTATGCCTAATAATATAGTTATGTGTGGTGCATAACCTGGATATAATTGTCCCCATTCCTCTTTAGATATCTGGCCTCTGAACAAAGTTACTGAATGTTTGAAAAATTATACACATGCTGTATTTGAATATATATATATCTTTTTACATTATTCAACACTAAATATGGACACAAAACGGAAAATAGAACAAATGTTTAGATGCACAAAGAAACATTAAGGAAACGACGACAAACGATCACCATGTAAATGGATCATAAGTTCATCGTTCCGTCATGAATAAGCTCCATTTATTCATCGGAAGCTACAGAGTTGCTTCTGTAATTTGCTTTTCAAGAAGTGCAGAAAGCGTCCCCATATTTTTTAGAATATCTGTAAATGGCTTTTTTGTAGCTTACGTCCATTTTTCCACGACCAAGCCAGCTTAAGCCCTTCTTGCCCCCTAAATGTCACCGTTGTTGAGTGGGGTCAAAAGAGCTATAACATCATCTTTTAGATGACAAATGTAGCAGCTGTACAGACTCAGACCAAAGTACAATGAGTAGGAAGGCGGCGAGGGGAAAATGGGACAGTTTCTCAGTGATGAAAGTGTAGAATCAAGCTAAAGCTCTTTGCCTAATCTTCTTTAAGCCACTTCACAATGTGCGCTAAGTGCAGCTGTGCATTACACAGACGCAGAGAACGAGGGCACCGGGGCTTTTAGTGGTTTGTGTTAGCATGGACAAGGGCAGGATGTGCCTCAGGCAGCCCGAGCTGTCAGGTGGAGCAGACCTAAGGGGAGGAGGTCTAGGTCGGAGAGGTAAAAACCAAGAATGAGAAGGGCCTCATCCGTTTTGGCTGACGGGCATCACTCAGCCGGCTGATGTGTGGACTTGAGCCCTGAACATGGCACACTCCATCTGCAGGGATTAGCCTTAACGCTGGCAATTAGCCCTCCTCAACGCTACAGATCTCAGGGCTGGATTAGAAGCATGATTCACCTGGACCACACACACACGTACACACACTCACTGCAAGTGCACACACCTTTTACTGTCCCCTGTTTTTTTCTGAGGTTGTGAAGTTTTGTAATTCATCGCCTCTCTAATTCTAGGATTTTAAAGCAAACATTTTCAATTTTGGACTCGCTTTATTTTTTTTTGGCCAAAACCTGTTCTGCACAAATGATATAATTTATTTTTGTTGTATTATTAGTTTGGCTAACAGCTTTGCTTAATTTGTGTTTTGCAGGCTTGTGGTTGGAGCCAGCTGTATCCTTTGTTTGCCAGAGAGCTTGTAAATGGAGCCCCTGTATAATTTCCGCTGGTTATCACTAGAGATATAGTACAATTATTAACTTAATAAAAGCATTGGCATCAGACCAGTTTCAAATAGTTTTTATGAATGACTCTTAGCACTTGTCTGATACTCAGGGGGCCATATCTGCAGTACTACACTGAGATCTTCAGAGGTTTTCAGTCTGAGATACATCATGTACCGGCCGTTTGGTAAACCATGATAAGATACGTTTTCTTGTTTACATGCTGCTGCATGACTGTGATTTCTCCTTTTTAAACTACTTTCTTGTTGTTGTTGTGTTATGGCCACACATCAAGTGCTACTGTACATGCAAATCAAGAAAAGTAGTGTAATCCTCAACCTGGTGCTGCTCAGACGTGGCTCTGGAGTGTGCAGGCTTCCTCACCGGCATTGGCTTGGACACCACAGTGATGGTCCGCAGCATCGCCCTCCGGGGGTTTGATCAGGTATTGCTTCCTGAACAACAGTCTGCATATTCTGCATAATCATGATTTTTATTTTATTTTTTTGTCGTGTCTGAAAGTGTATACTCTCTTTCGGGTTTATGCAGCAAATGGCAGGTCTAGTCACAGACTACATGGACGCATATGGGACCAAGTTTGCATGGAAGTGTGTCCCAAAGAGTGTGGAGAAGCTTTCCTCAGGAGCCCTGCAGGTGACCTGGACCGACACCCACACGGGCGACGAACACAAGGACACCTACGACTCTGTGTTATGGGCAGTTGGTGAGTCTATGCATGTCGCTGTGTGTGGCTCAGTTCACTTAAATCTGAAACAAGCCTGAATACATGTGATAATGTAGAGTAGAACATTTAAGTACGGTAATATGCTTCAAAAATCCTTCTCCCTCCACCTGGAGGCCACAGGGTCAAGTTTAAATAGAGAGCAACATGTTGAAGTGGTCGAGGCTCATTGTGTTGCTTCTGGACACTTGAGTAGAGGACGTGCCAAAGCTTTAGACTTGAGACTTGGACAGAAGTCCGACTTAAGTCACAAAAGTGAGGGCTCAATACTTGACCTGTACTCTGCATGATAATATCCAAGAGCAGTACAAATAAATAAGAGTGTGTCAGGCATTTGTGACATGAACTCACACCTCGAATATGACACTTGTTACATAGCTTTGAATGTCTTTGACTTGTCTCAATTGACTTGAGACTTGAATTGGACTTACCTTAAAAGACCAAAAAAACAACAGACTGATGCTCAAGCATTTAACCGGTACAGTCCTTAAAATTATTATACAACTTTGCCAGTCTTTTATAATCCAGATACTAAAATACCTGAATTATGACAAACTCAATTTTGCAAGTTGATGGAGAATCAATCCAGTTCAAAGTACAGTAATTAACCCATCATCCCCTATTGTTAAAACCTCTCTAGGTATTGCATGTCAATACACCGGTCGTATTGTTCCCCATGTATTTGTCTGAATGAAAACAGCGGTATGACTATTCTCCCTGCTGCCATCAATTTAATTGTTATCCTCAATAGAGAGCAGTGTCAGCAGATAGAGGAGGAATCAAGGCTGAAAACAAAGTAATAAAGCCTTAGTGATGGGAATGGCCAAGGGAAGTGTTAATCACCCACCGCTGGCTCTCTGGTTGGAGAGAGGCAGGACTGGGCAGGATGCACCCAGGCACAGGGTCACCACGTTCCCCTCTTTGTTCTCCCACTCTGGGCCTTCCTGCCCATGCCAGCCCTGCGGAAACCAACCCCGCATCTGTCACTGCCATCCCTGCCCGAGGCCCTCTGCCTGCCATTACCCGCCAGCATGCTCATCTGTCCATTCTCCATTCTATCTTTTCACTTCTCCCGTTCCACCAGCAGCACGAGTAACAATGGAGGGAACTTCTCTCAGGGCCACTGCCGTCGGCCTGTTTGTGTTTCCAAGACGGCACAAATGCTTCTGATTTGGCTACCATGCTTTTCCAGTGCACAGACTGTCGCTTTGAGTGTTGTGAGGAGGGTGAGAGGGTCCCCTCATGCCCTATGCGTGCGACAGCGACAAGGATGTGCGTGACCCTGCAGTTGAGATGACGTTCGTTCTTTCCTCCCGCGGCTGAATTCCCACATCGTCTCAGCGTTAGACTGCTGGTGAGAATGATATTTGCATTGACTGCATTTATCAGTAGGTATTCTGACTTGCGTGAGAGACTCAACAAAGCACAGGACATTTTGGGACCTGGCAAATTATTTTCAAATCCAATCCACAGTGCACCTATCGATGAAGTATTGTAACCTGTTTTTATCAGCTTTTACATTACATTTTACACTTAATGCAGCACATTGTTAGTTTTTGTAGTTATTTGTTTGTCCCCACGGCATCATCAGCTTCTTTAGTTCCTTGGCCTTATATCACATATGAAGTCATAACATCAGCAGTATTATCGTTGTTGGTGCTACTAGCTAAAAGCTTGCGTGCACCCAGCTATATCTATGACAGCTTTTGTTCCCATACAGTTCAGTGAGAACCAGTACCAGCGTGGCCTCTGCTCTTTGATGTGTGCATGCAGGAGTTATGAGTACAAGGCCACTTCCCTGTTACTGTGACCTTACACTAGGGGCCAGGCAGGGTCGCAGGCCTCTGTGGAGTTATTAAAGGCCAGAGGGGACCGGGGGACAGTATCACCACTGTGTGCCACATCCTTCTCCACGGCGCTGCCTCCCTCCACCTTTCCCCCGCTCCTTCCTGGCCTCATGGCCGCTCCCCTGTCCAGGTGTGCCAGCAGAAACACACCAGGAAACAGAACATTTCCACGCTTCCTGTCTACATGGGCACATTACTCTTCGTCCTCTCTGAGCTCTACAGTACTGAAGGATGTCGTTTGAAAACATTTCCTAGTTCTTTTTTAAAAGACTTTTGACCGTCTCAGTTTCATAAGTTACTGAATGTTGCTCTCCCTGTCTATATTACCCCGTGGGTTTGCAAACACTACATTGCAGTGCAATTGGGAAACATATTTGAAGTGAAAACAGACTTTTATATTATTCCTATTATTGAGATTCTTTTGGCAGGAACATGGTTTCTGCAAGTCAATGAGTATCATCACGTATAAGGAAGCAGTATAAGCATTCACAACCAAATACTGGCTGAACAGTACGTAAAACTGAACATCCAGAAATAGATATCACGCACATTTTTGTTATCACGGCATAGCGTAGGTGATTGTGCATGATGAATCAAATAAGTGTGTTACATACAAGTTTAAAGGGAGTTTTTCTATTTTGAATGCATTGCTCCCTTTTGCTTATGAGCCAACATCAATGACCAGTCAAACACTCTGACACTGTATGAGTCTGAAAATGTGGATTTTAGTATTTTTCTATAACATTTAACATTAATCACCAAACAAGCAACAATCATTTAGGTTTTGGAAAAGACTGTTTTTATATTAATTTATTTGATAAGAGTTTAAGTCAAAAGCTCATTTGATGGACAGTGTTGACAACACAAACAAAAAGTTGTCATTACATTTTGACTCGCATGTAGCTAAATTCTGATTGGTGCACAGAGATAAATTATATAATCTTTTTCCGACTGAGGCCCGCCCACTTTAAACCAGTGTGAAAAACATATGCACAGAAACATCTTCTATGAAATAACCAAGCTGCTCTAACTTTGGCCAGAAATACCGTGTTCTTGTAGGATCATATCGCTCAGAGTGAAAAGCTGCTTGAGAAAGTAGGTTCTTAGTTTTAAACTGAGTGGAATGACATACAGTACTCATGTTGTGGTGATCTAAAAGCATGCTGAAAGCAGAACGTAGAAGTGATGATGGTGACTGTAAGTTAAGGTTTTGGTTTCACACATCGCATTTGTAGAAAGTAAGGAACAATGGTGATACTAAACCACACTGTCTATAGAATAAATACAATGCTTTCCCCATTGCTTTGACATTTACACATGTGTTTCTATAGCTAGCGAGCTCTTTATCGATGTTCATCTTAAAATCTTTTTTGGTCTGAAATAGAGCACAATCAATATTTGACATCCTCTACGATGTATTCCCAGAAAAAAAAAAACAGTCCGCCCCCCCCTTCCACATTGCTCTCCCTTTTGTCTTTGTTCATTTGATTGATCAGATAAGCGTTCAGCTCTCATTTCAACTTGTGGCGGGTTGTTGTGGCTAATTAGCCTAGCAGTCTAGAGGCTTCCTCTTAATGTCACAACAGGCTTTGTTCAGAATCAGATTGGCCTATCTGTAGTACCACAGTGTGTGTGTGTGTGTGTGTGTGTGTGTGTGTGTGTGTGTGTGTGTG
>NW_022280039.1:7109385-7110209 GCF_004355925.1 Anarrhichthys ocellatus
GTGTGTGTGTGTGTGTGTGTGTGTGTGTGTGTGTGTGTGTGTGTGTGCGCGCTTCAACCATGTCCCTTATCAGCCACTGTTGTGTCCTTGCCGTACAATGGAGCTGTGGTCATTGCTACAGTACAGCAGTGTCTGGAGCTACAGACAGGAAGGCCAGATATGTAAAGAGAAAGTCTATACTTACCAGTCAGATTGTACCGAAATGTGTTTTTTTAGGCCAATACTGATATTTTGGAAAATTGATGCTGAAATTAATATCATGTATTTAATGCTCAGCTGCAAAAAATTATTCTTATCAGAGTGATAAAGCCTTAAACCATCCTTCCCAGGCTGGTTTAAAGCTTTATAAATGTGTTCATTCTTGACACTGGAAATACTGGTTTGACCAAAAAAGGTCCACTTACTAAATTTCTCCTGGAGCTTTCACCCACATATCATGTCCTGGCATTTATTATAAATACGTAATTCATTGTTAATATTTTCTATATACTGTGAAGGAAATCTTTATGCCTTGGAGGTCTATGACCCACCGTCCTTATTTAATCTCAGGGGATATTCTAGATATATTCCTGCATTTTTTTTTTTTTAAATGCAGAATTGAAAAAAAGAGAAGTACAGATAAAATTAAATTCAAAAATGGAAATAGCTAAATTCCACTATAGTTTACTAGAAATTAGGCCAATGAGAGACGGAGGTCTTACTTTTGGGAATTGGTTATGACTAACTTCCCCTCTCTCCTCCTCCTCTGTGCTCCCCATCGCCTTTAACCACCCATGCTGTGGAGCACTAGACAGGTCCCTGTACCCCCCCCCCCCCCCCCCCCC
>NW_022280039.1:7110309-7126068 GCF_004355925.1 Anarrhichthys ocellatus
CCCCCCCCCCCCCCGGTCTGAGAAGAGGGGGAGGACGTTGTTCTTCGGCTCCAGCCAGGAAAAAGGGTCTCGGGGGTTTGTTATTTTTGCTGTCCGATAGCATCTACATGGGTAGCTCAGGGTCGGGTGTTTATTATGCTACCCAGGCAGGTTGTGTGGAGCTATGGAGAGGAGGGGGAGAGAGTGGTCCATGCCCCATCACCATAGAGACTCTGTGTCGACAGCATTAGTCAGCCGTCCCCCAGGAAGTGTCAGAAATCACACCTTTGAGTGTCCCGGGGGGTCCATGGGATCCCGATTCCCAGCTGCTCATCAGTTTGTCCTCTCTCTCAGCTGGCCAGATGTTGCTGTTGTTTTCTAATTCAATAATTCAGAATTAGGGTTTGACCTTCGTTTGTATTTTAAGGCCAACACTGGTATTGGGGTTTTCAAGATTAGAAGATATAACCAGAGAAAAGCAGCAAATCCTCACATTTGAGAGGCTGGTGTCAGCGAATGTTAACCACCAGCTACAAAGCTTTAGAAATGGCAACGTCAGCCCGCCACTCTGGTTCAGACTGAAATGTCTCAAAAACTATTGGTTGGATTTTCTACAGATATTCATGGTCCCCAGAGGATGGACACTAATGACTTTGGTGTTCGACTGACTCTCCTTCAAATTGTTTTAAGTCCTCACTCCTAGTACTCCAGCTGCATGCTACTGTATAACCAACACTGTACAGATAACCCCCTTTAGCAGTATCTAGGCTTTTGTAAAAACTCTCTCTCTCTCCTGAGCTGTGACTTAATATTCTCCTTGTGTTGGTTCCTTCCATCGACTTTAGGCAGAGCCCCTGAAACCAAAGCCCTCGGTCTGGACAAGCTTGGCGTGGAACTCAAAAAGGAGACGGGGAAAATAATTTTGGGCTCTGACGAATCCACCTCGGTGCCAAATATCTATGCTTTTGGTGACATCGGCGAGGTAGGCGTTGTCAACAGACACTACACGGACAGCAGAAACTCATAAGTCATACAAACCACTCATAGTATGTAGTTATTATAAGTTTTGACTGTAACATAGAATACTGTGACGGGCTGTATGTCTCAACCTTCACAGTCACCGTAAATGCTTTTCAAAGTTTTGAGCTGATGAGGGTCACAAAATATATAAACGGCCATAGTTATTACACCAAAAAAATAACCATTATCTTGAAAGTTGGACATTTAATTGTGCACACTTAAGACATTTTACCCACCAGCAAGTACTGCAGAAGACTCGGTGTAAAGTGAAGCCTTCATGTAATCACTGGCATTGCCGCTGTGTGTTCCTGGCTGAACCAGCCATGTTAATACTAGTTCTACCTGCTGCATGTAATGTCAGTGTTGTTTTTTTCACCACGACCAGCTGTGTGCTTCCTTCCTGCCTCCCAGGCCTCATGACACCCACACTTACTCTCTTTGATTGACAGTTTGCTTTGATGAGTTGTGCTTCACCCCAATGTCTGTCAGCTTGCCACAGCAACATGGAGGCTTTTTTAATTCTTTCTTTTTTTTTTTTTTTAACGCAGGAGGATTGATATCTCAATTTGTCCGGTGCTTTGTTGTTGGTTTTTTTTCCTCTCAGAGAAGAGTGCCAAGAAATGCATTATGTATGACGCTTGTCAGTTACTGGAATACCAGAGCACACATCTCATACATGCAGAGGTGCAGGAATTGTTTTGGACAACAGGATATGCAGTGGTAATTCAACAAGTTTTAGTCATGCCTTTAGAATTGCCCCGCAGCCCTACTGTTTCCTGCACCATTCAGTTGTGTGTGCGTGTGCGCGCGTGCGCGCGTGTGCGCGCGTGCGCGCGTGTGCGCGCGTGCGCGCGTGTGCGTGCGCTTCTCTATTTTGGCAGACATCCGGAACAATAAAGACAAAACACAGACGCAGAGATTTTTGAAAGTGTGCTAGGCTGTTTGAAATAAAAACCGATGACTACATGGTTTAAACTTCAGACTTTTGTTGCTTATAGCAAAGTAAACAGATTTTTAAGAAGCAGTCCTATAGCGCGTATGTCTTTGAAGTCAACACATATAGAAGTAAATTCAATTGTGTCTTGTTTTAGGGTCGTCCTGAATTGACCCCAACGGCCATTAAAGCGGGAAAGCTTCTCGCCCGTAGATTGACTGGTCACAGCACTGAACTCATGAACTATGACAACGTAAGACACACACACACACACACACTCAGTGTTCCTCTGGCTTTTTCAGACTGTTGGTTTGTGCTTCATTTGAGCCAAATTCTAAAGTTTTGTGCTTTGAGTCTCTGATGTACCCACACTTCTTCCTCCAGCCTCTCTTAATGATCGTGAAATAAACATACCAGAATTTCCCCAAAATGTCATCATTCTTCATTATGCTATGTTTACTTATATTTAACTCTTCTGCAAGTTTTAATGTAGGTTTTATTATCATGTTATTATTATAGAGTATCTTTATATTCACATGGGGTCAGGGGGGATTTCTTAGTATGATGCACTAATGCAGTGGTTCTCAAACTTTTTCTGTCGCGCCCCACTTTGGAGGAAGAAAAATGTTCATGCCCCACCACCCCAACAAAATTGTAACAAAATGGTCTATGTTGAATTTTTATTGAAATAACATTTTGTGACTCCTCCGTCCATGCTTTTTCAAATAATAGAATAAAGAAAATTGCAATCACTTTTAAGTAAACCAGATTGCTCCATCAGACAAAAACAAATAAAATGTGCAATCACTTTGTTAGAACAATGCAAATAAAGTTCGATCTGTGCAAAAAAGAACTACAATTTGGCAAAAAATAGCTTATTACAATTGGCTGATATGAGATGCTAAGTCATAATTATGAGATGCTAAGTCATTATTTTGAGATAGTATCTCATTATAATGACTTACAGGATCTGTAATTTTTCCTCACAGTGGCGGAAACGGGCTTCCATACATTTTGCCATGTATTTATTAATTACTAAAAATTACTAAAAAAAAAAAAGATTCTGCATTTCCCCCTGCGCCCCACCTGTAATACCACCGCACCCCACTAGAGGGGCGCGCCCCACAGTTTGAGAACCACTGCACTAATGTATGTATTTCTATAATACATTCAAAGCCCCCTGCACAGTATTACAACACAAATAAAAAGCAATGCATGCTAGAAAAGTGACTGAAACAAATATTTAATTATCATACTACAGAATCTTCTGTCAAACAACTAATTGATTGATTCTCTAAATGTTTCAGCTGAAGCTTGAAGTGCTGTGTGTGTGTGTGTTTGTTTGTGTGTGTCAGGTGCCCACCACTGTGTTCACCCCCCTTGAGTACGCCTGCGTGGGTCTGTCTGAGGAGGAGGCTGAGAAGAGGCATGGGAAAGACGGCATAGAGGTATGATAGATGTGTCACTGTAGTACTTCAGAATAGATATGTAGCATTTTTAATCAAAGCCGTCCATTTCAACTTACAATGCAATGAAAAAAATCTGGAATAACCTTACATTCTATTTTTTGTCTAAAAGGTACTTTGTAGGTGGTCTGTAAAAGTCCTTGACTTACTGCGAGGTTAATTAAACAGCTTATCTCAGTGTATATAGAGTGATTCATGTATATTATCAGAAATGGCACACTCTTTAAAATATAACGGTACACAACTGGTGAAGTCTCCAGTTGTGATTGTAACTTTGTTGTATTATGTGTTTAGTTTATTTACCCAGAAATGACATGCCACACGTGCACAAAGGCAGGGTTAGTGGCTCATTACTGCTGTCAAACTGCATCAAAAACACAATGTCCCATAACCGCTGAACAAACATTGGCACGCACATACAATGCGAACAGCAAGCAGCTCTGTATTTCTACATGCTCGCGTACGTGAGCGGTGTGCCAGATGCTAGCGAACACCTGCACGAGGTCGTCGATAAACGGTTTAGGCGGCGAGGTGGGGCTCCTGGCTGTGACTGACAGGCAAGCAGGAGGTCTGATTGAGGTGTGTATGAGGTGATGACAGGCACGCTTAGATCTGAGGAGGAACTGTAGCTCCAGCCCCCGACAGCTGCGTGGCCCTCGCAACTTGTGTCGGCACGTTGGCCCGTAGAATACAACACAATACACACACTTTCTGTGAGGAGTTGGAAATCAATCCCTGTCATGAGCATGCATCCACGTTTTTATTCAGATTTCATATAGTGTGTTTGAGTTAGTGCTCATAAGGCATTGCAGCTTAGTAGTGAGAGATAGTCATAAGAAATGTGTCGGCCATGACCGGATACTAGCTTGAATACATTTTTCTTAGGCTATTGTAAAAGGACAATTCATCTCTAAAATTAAAAGGCTTCTAATTTGCTTGTAAAACTCAATCTTATATTATAATGTTTTGATTTCCTTCCTGATGTTCTTTCAGTTACTATTCTCAGCAAAAGTGAATATGTCTCTTTAAATAATAGCAGAGGGATCATCATCACTGCTGGAGATTTGTTTTTGCACATTTTCATAATTTCTCCAGTGAACGTGTCTATGTTCTCTGTGTGTATGTGTATGTGTGTGTGTGTGTGTGTGTGTGTGTGTGTGTGTGTGTGTGTGTGTGTGTGTGTGTGTGTAGGTCTACAATGCTTTCTACAAGCCCCTGGAATTCATTGTCGCAGAGCGTGATGCCAGCCAGTGTTACTTAAAGGTAGGTTTAAACTGCAGACTAAACTGTGCAGTGACTTTTTATGAGGGTTTTTTTTTTAGCTGATTTTGTTGGCATTTTAAACACCATATCATTGAGTTCATACTATATATATATATTTGTGTAAGATGCATATTCATCTTATGCTGCCATGCCTATTTTTTCACGTGCTGTTCAAACGCAATTGTACTACTTCTTCCAATTTGGCTCCATCTAGCTATTACCAAATCGGTGGTTCTTGATTTCATTTACTATTGTTATTATTTGTGAACACCCTGTGGTTAAACATACAGTGCAGACCTGTGTCCACCCCTTCTGGCAGTGAGTAATTACAAAAACACAGCCAGCAGCTCCTCACAGCTCCAGAAAGTTCCAGATAGCTGTCTTTTGGATAAACTGATCACATTTTGGGAATCTGAATGTTTACATTCTTGCATGAAAAACTATTACAACTTAATAATAGCACTTTTTTGAAATCTTAAAAACTAATTGTTTATGGCAATAAAAAGATGATAAAGCAGATGATACTGAGCAAAGTAAGTACACTTCCACTAAATGGAAGTAATATTTCAAAATGATACAATGCAGAAGTTAGTTCAGGCAATGAATACGGTAAATTGTTGAAGGACAGGAGTCGTGCCTCCTGCAGCAGGTTAGTGGGGTTCAGATTGGTGCCTGAAGGATGTTTGGAGACTCAATAAATTTATAGACTTAAAGGTTTAACCATAATCCTGCCAACCGTTGATTTGTCCATCTGTTGCCTAGGAAGTCAGCTTTGGAATCCGCTTGTCCTGCTCTGTGGTTATTTTGACAGCCAAAAGCAGATGAGGCCTCTGCTCCTTGGCTTGAATTCAGTGTTCTACCTCCTTAGGTGGTTTGTGAGCGAGGTGGGGAGCAGAAGATCCTGGGTTTGCACTTCACCGGTCCAAACGCGGGAGAAGTCACACAGGGCTTTGCTTTGGGCTTCCAGTAAGTTTAATAAATCCTAGATTTTACTTTAAATATATTTGGTGTTTTTACTCCATGCATGCCTTATGGAACAACCATCCAAACAATTATGGTGTTGAGTTGAAGTGTTTTAACTCTTTGTGCAGAATGGAATATTTCTGTACCCTGATAACTTCTTCTCATTCATGCATGCATTTAGTGAGCGATACATTCCAGTTTATATCTTACAGCAAACAACAATTAGAAATGCATTCATTTTAGTTTAGTTTTAAACTGATAGCTTTTACTTCCTTTGCCGTATGATGGGATGCCTGGTTGGAGGACCACAAGGCAGAGTTAACTTCATCACTGAGAGAGTTGTTTAAACTGTTGAATTTGTTGAAACAATTTTTCTCACCCATAATATAAAGTACTAATGATAACAAAGCCTTGTAATACGTAGTCTCTGATCTCAAATTCATCAATATTGTATCCCTTCCAGAAGCCCATACAAAGGGCCCATGAGTCCTGGTCTTGATGTCCAGTTCTGGCCCACACACCATTGTTGGGCATTTTAAGTTGTTAATTCCAAGCATATTACTTGACTTTCTCTTTACATAGCAAATAGTTGTTTGATGCTATATTAATGCTCTGAATATCATACAGAGAAGCTTAAATGCAACTATTCAACACATCTTAGATCCAGTTTTAAGTCCTTTCTCACGTCCTCAGCAGACACAAGTTTTTGTTTCAAAGAACAAACTGATAGCGAACAATAAGAAAAAAATGTCTTAATGGATAGAAGATAATGTGTACAGCTGTCAGTCATGAGAGAATGTGAGTTAAGGCAATGTCAATGACCTCCCTGTGTGTATGTGTCTCAGGTGTGGAGCAACATATTCACACCTGTTGCAGACGGTGGGCATCCACCCAACCTGTGCCGAGGAGGTGATCAAGGTCAACATCACGAAGCGGTCCGGCTTGGACGCCACGGTAACCGGCTGCTGAGGTTAAGCACCTCAGTCTCTGAACACTAGTGAGCACACAAGGTCCCTCTGTAGCAGTAGAAAGAAGTTAGCCTGGTTTCTCCTGCTCTCTCTCTCTCCCTTTATATGACTCCCTAATGGTCCTCAGTTTCACACTGCTCTCTCTGGGAACAGGGTCTCTGCCCAGGTTAGTGTCACTTACACGTCATGTTATAACCAAGACTGTGATTATACCTAGTTTATCCTCTAAAAAGCACAAAGTTGTGGATCAGGTAAGTGAGAGTCGTGGCCGCAGCGCAAGCGTCTTTTAAATAAACGGACTCATCAATCAGGATTAAGGCCTGTGCTCAGGAATCGTACGAGAACCGTGGAGCAAACCCTTACGTTTTTCTGAATATATATATATATATATTTTCTGCAAATATTGTTGTTTCTCTGGCTGTACTTCCTGTCCATTAGTCTTGGAGGTGACACATACCATACACCCCCACAAACCCCCTCCCCCAATGACACTGATGGATGGCTCCAGGGCCGTCGCTGCAACACCGCCCCATTTCCCATGGACACACACAAACAGTCGGTGGGCCACTTGTCAGTCAGGCAGCTCAGACCTGGCCAGGGAGCCCTGGCTTTTTTAGGCCCCAGCAGACCCCAGACCCCTTCCTTTTCCTCCATGCTCTTCTCCGTCCAAACGCATGAAAAAAACAGAGTGGGACTACAAATATTTGCAGTCACAAGCTGTGTGGATGCCACGGGGAAACTCTACCTGTTGATAACAGTGCTTTGAGAGCTCTACTATAACTGTATTACTCATTGTCACCCAAAGGTGGCACTGTTGCCCTCCGATTCATCTGTTTCTTCTGAGCCAAGAATGGAAGAAGGGATGAAGTAGCCATTGGATAAAAAAAATAAGCTTAAATTACGTTCAGGTTGCACATTTAATCCATTTAATCCCTATAAAAGATATGTGCTCTTGGATGACGTTTGAAAGCAGACTGGCTTTATTGGTGCCAAACTGATAAGGGTTATCTGTTGTGTATTTACATTGATGACAGGTTAGGCCTAAAGAGCCATCACACTTGAAGATAAGGCAAGTTGTTTATATCAATAAAGCAGTAATAGCCCCCTGCAATTTGCCAAAGTGCTCAAGTGTTCAACCTGCTGACTGAACTGGACATCTTGGGTTTATTATGTAGACGATGAGGAGGAGGACGAGGAGGGCTGTCGATAAAGTGGGTTGCTACAGAAATCAGGGGACCTAAGGGGAGGCTCTGCTGGGTGTAGTTTATTTTTATTTGAAGTCTAATCTGTCCAGTCTGATTAATTATTTCGATGAGGGGAGTGACAGTGTGCCAGGAGATGGAGAGAGGAAAAAGAGAGAGAGAGAGAGAGAGAGAGAGGTACCAGGTTTATTTGGACCTGGGCCAGAGGAGAGAGAGCTGAGTTTCAGCCCCGGTTAGGGAGGGAAGGGGGATTCCTGTGTGCTCTGTTCAGGGCTGAGGTGCTGACTGAAGGACCCTGACCTCCGCTCAGCAGGAACAGCTTGACTCTCTCACTCGGAGCACAGAGGGCTCACATGCTGCGGCGCTGCACGGCAGGGGCCTGGGGGGCTCAGGGTGAGGAGGGCCGGGGGGCTGGTAGGATGGCAAGGAGACGGACAGACCCAACCAACCAACACGACACCGAGCGGTAGCGCTGTGTTTGCCCAGGGTAATTGAGTCGATGTTCCTGTGCTTAACGAGCCACTTCAGAGACCTCAGGGTGGGCCCAAGGCAACATGAGGGAAGTTATTGAGGCCATCAGTGTAACTGTAATGTCTGTTTGCTTTTTACCCTCCACTTCCCTTCTGCGTTTTCTCATCTGCGCTATATCGCGTTCACAGTATGGCTGCTCACACAAACAATATCAATTTAATGACGTATCCGTCTAATTTGACTATCTGTTCATTTTTGTGGAGCAGTCACTCCAGGTCCAAGCTTTGACCAGTTAGCCTCAGCTGTGCCCCATGGGGGGGGGTCAGGGTTCAACTTTCAGGTCGACCAGTTAATGATGGCCTGCACTAAAACCCAAAACTGGGGAGTGCAGGCCGGATATCACCTGGCCGCCAACTTAAGCAGTTGTAAATAGAGAAGTGTAATTTTCCATTAAAGCTTTGTTATATATGATTTATATGTAAAGTAATAACACTTTGGAATGCAAAATTAAAGTAACGATGCCCACTGACTGAGTTTTCTGTGTTTGTATGGTCGCTAGCATCTGTATTGTGTATTCATGTGTATGAACTTATAAATATGCTTATTTTATTTTCATGCCAAGAATTAGAAGAGGAGATCAATTACTACTCTCTCATCTATACAGTTAATGTTAAAGTAGAGCCAGTGGCAGGTTAGCTAAGCTTAGCATAAAGACAAACGGGGAACTGACTTCTGCTGTTAGACTGATATTAGCCATACAGACACAAGAGTAGTATCAACATCTAACTGTCAGCAGGATAACAAATATCTATTTCTCAAAATGTTGAACTATTCCTTTCATAAAGACAATTTGTTACAAATGATTGAGGGGGGAAATTCCTTCTTCACAGCATTATAAGAGCATCCAAAAAACAAATCCAGAGAACCACTGACAGCATCAATGTAAACATGCATCTGTACAGGTTTATCTTAATATATGCTACATGGCTAAGTCTTATATTAAGTGTCACAAGGGGTGGTCACACTTTGACCCGGAGTCGTCCCTGCTGACAGGCAGCTCTGCTATGCAGCCCTGTCACTCAACCCTCTGCACCAACAATGGCAGAAATTCCACGGTGTTTGTTTGGTTAAGGACAGAGCTCTCTGAAACCCCTGAACCTCCTCAGGATCCACAGCAGCCTCACTCACCCTGAGAATGAGGCTGGTGTCAGTCCCAACCCAGACAGCAGGAGTAAAGTTCACCCGCCAACTCAAGAATAGCCAGTCCCATTAAGCAATTGTGTCTCTGCTGTCCCACCACAATGGAGCAAACAGGCTAAATCCACCTTGAAATGCACTTAGTAGAACATGTCAACATGTCAGGGTGCGCTCGGTTCTATGCTCCGTCTTAATCCAGCCCATTGAACACTGACAGTTGTCTGTGAATCAGACATTCACGAGGCCTTTGTCACTTCAGGTCTTGAGCCCCAGCAGCAGAACCTTCAGACACACGTTAAAACACATGCTGGGTATACAGACCCGCAGCCGGAGCGTAAGCCTCAGGTGGAGGAGAAACCGATACATAACTTATGTAAACATCTGGGGGAAAAATGAAGCTAGGAACAGAAAGGGCTCAACCTTGGTGAGGATTATACCTGAGAAATGAATAGGGGCCAATTATGACTGCTCTGTTGTACTGCCAGTACCTGGCTCAAGAGCTGTCAGCCTGAGATGCCTGTAGGGCCTGGATGGGTGCGGTGGCTGGGGAGGGTCCTCAGGAGGCTCGATGTAGAAAAAGGGCCCTCAGACTGGTAAGCCAAGGTGAGTCTCCCGACTACATTTTGGTGCTTTCCCCCCTCATCTGGCCTCCCAAGTTCAAGACAATTAGCTCAAAGAACCCGCTGAAGCCCTGCACTGAGCCTAATGGTATATAGGCTCACAGAAAAACGGCCATGGGAACAAGGGTGTTGAGATGAGATTGTGTGCTTTTCCTTTCATTTCCCCTACAAATTTACACACTTTACAGACACCACTTTCTTCTGTGGAGATTCCTCAGTCCAAATACACATTTTAATCTTGACGCTGTATTGTGACTGAGTCCGGAGTCCCAATACTCCCCTCCAGGAATGTCAAGGTTGTCTCGTTTGTTTCAAAGACTACATATTTGATTTTGTTATACTGTAGCTACTACAAAGATTCAGTCATTGAGTTTCCTCCCCTCTTGACCTCCAATTCAACCACAGACATTAAGAAAAGGTAGATGAGGTCAGCTCTTGTCAGAGTGGGGTCCTGTTGGTAGCCCAGTAGAGGCGAGGGCCTGTGAAATGAGCTTATCTGACCCCTGATAAGAACAGGATACCCTCATGATTGGTCCAGATTCAATACACAGGGCTGCTACAGCGGCTTTTATCTGAGGTGAAGTGGGTGTTCGAAAAACGGCTAGATGTAGCACTGCGGTTAGGTTTGGCCTATGCCGACCGGTCCAGCCAACCACAGCCTTACGCAGAATACTAGTGCCTGTGGCCAACAGTAAAAAGGATATGCTACAATGTCAGAGTTTGCGGTTCTGATCCCAAGACGTCACTAAGAGAGCAATTACGATCCGTAACCTCAGCTCCTAAATCATTTAGTCAGGTCTTTTGCCACACAGGAAGCTGTTTTATTACCTCTGGAAGCAGCACAGAGATTTATTGAGCTGATGTTTGATGATGGCATACAACAAAGGGACAGTGTTTGTGTGTATATGCATGCCAAGCCACACCGATTGGTACAGTAGCAGTCTGCATGCAAAAGCAAAATAACACACCCTGATGTTTGGCTCTAAAGAAGACATGTGGCACACAATTTGGACTTGCATGGATTATGATTATGTTGTTGCACCTCTAACAACCTCTTAGCCATTGCCTGTTTGATCAGCTCTGCTTTTTTTCATCAAAACAGGAAAGCTGTTTAATAAAGCCAACTGAAAGCAACTACAGATTAAGTCAAGCCAGGTTTAAGAACTAATAATATTTTATAGCAAGAAAATGAGGAACCAAAATTCACTGGAGGGATGCATTCCCATTAGGTAAGCATTATTTAAAAGAATTAGTCCTGGCTTATTTGGTTATCTTCCATTATGAAACTAAAAATATGATTACACTCATTTATGATTGATAGCTTTAGCATTCAAAACCTCACATTAATCAAACCCTGGTATTGATGGCGATAATGAGCTTAACAAGACTGCACCAAAAATAACAAGCTTCATTGCACTTCCTAAAGGTTCTGCCAAACACTAGCCGAGCAGAGAGCATCAGTATCACTAACTTGACAGTTTCCTTGTGACTGTGTCTGCTCTGGGGCTCTGGTATTATCAGTCTGAGTCACATCACATAAATCACAGTACCTTCCAGTGCCATGATGGCTTCCTACTCTGCAACCAAAACATCTGGCTGGAGATGTAAGGAACTGCCTGAGCCTGATCTGAGCACATAGCTGGCACAGATTGCAATTCTTGCCGATGCCCCCAATCCATAAACCTGCAAATACACACACACAGGCTGAGCTGCAGAGGCCATCTTGTTACGTGATGCAGATGGACTGCATGCAGCCTTCGCCCTCCGGCTGCTGTCGATGCCTCTCTGATTGATTCTGTCTTTCCTGTTTAGCCATTAAAAGCTCTGTGAGGTGGGACGAGCGACTTGTGAATGAATCACAAACACACATGCACACACATTCTGCATGCACTGTGTGTATCTGCTAGCTTTGCTTCTGGCGCTCACAGTTATGCCGGCCTGTGTTTATTTGTTGGTCACTGATCTGATGAGAGATGGCTTGCGTGGTATGTGTGTGTGTGTGTGTGTGTGTGTGTGGGGGCAGGTGGGAATGTGGATGCATGGGTGTGTCGGCAACGTGAGCTCTCTTGTGTAAGGCCTGTATTTGGATGTCATACTGCATGTCTGAATAGCATGGTGTGGGTATACTGCGAGCCTGCGTTCAGTACACATGAACATTCCCTAAAAATAACGCTGTGGAGAGCTATACGTCTGCTCTGTCTTTCCAAAACAAATTTTCACATGGTTCTGTAACAGGAGTGTCACTGTCACAGCCCAACTATGGTACACACACACACACACACACACACACACACAGACCAGTGTATATATATATATATACACTGTATATATATATAACCTTAGTAATTAGCCTTCACAAAGTAACCTTTGGCCTTAATGTCATCCTGTATGACAAATGAAGTAGCAGCAGCAACATGAAGAGTGGTCATTAGTGCATGTCGAGGCAGCTACTGGAAGAAGAGACGCGGCTCGACTCACTGATCTGAGTTGTGTCCACCCAACGGCATTTTTAGACCGTCTTAAGCTCGACTCTTTTTACTTGCCAATGGTGGAAAGATGGCCCCTTATGGCAAAACTGAATATTTTTTTATCTTAGACTGATGTAAAGGTGTCAAACACCTCCTGCTTACTACTATTTTTTTTCCCCTATTGAACGCAGTGAAACATGACCACTAGTCTACTTTTATAGATAATATTTAAAATGAATGCACAAGTGTGACAGCAACTGTTTATAAAATAAACTTTAACCAGACCTCATGCCATTGACCAAAGCTCAATAAATGCTACAATCTCCATTGATTTACAGTATTTTAAAGTATACTAGACTTTAAACTGGAAGCAAATATAATTACTTGCATGTGACATTGAAACAAATTGTTTTATCACGTGTACGTGTATGTGTACTTGTACGTGCGTTTGTATAAAAGATGTGTAATTGGTGTCTTGGATTAACTATTAAAAACGCTTACTCTTGAGTGTATTGGGGTCAGAGATAATAATTTATCCTTGCCTGCTACTCCCAGTGGACATGACCATGAAAAACAGCTTCATTATTAAAGAGGAGTTTCAAAAACAAACTGATAAGAATATTAACTTTAGACACTGGGTGCCTCCCCTTCTTCACTGTTCCAAGGGAGGATGCTTTAGTGGTGCTGATAGTGCCGGTGTGTCCTTCCCGCTACATACTGATTCATTTAAGTTGTGTTTGGTCTAAGCCTCAAAGTGACAGGCCAGTCACTCCTCGCCCTCCCTGAGATCTCTCCATTCACACCTGCAAAGATGCCCAAGGAAAACATGAGCCGCGGAGGCCTCACCATCCCATGTTATGATACCTGTACCAGTATCTTCTCCGTCTGTTCTGATAACTCAATTCTTACTCATCCACTGACACATAGACAACTCAGGGAGACATAAAGTTGCACTTACACATTCATTCATTTGTCCAACTTAGTGCCGTACTTAAAGGAGACCTTGAAAGTTGGTGTTTTTTCTTATTACCATGTCAAAAAATGTTCACACGATACAAATTATGTCAACATATTGTGTTTTGATCAAGGGGTAGGTCTGCAAAAAATTGAAATGCTTGTTTGTATTTATAAACTTGTTCATCCTTGCCTGAAGGAAAAAGTTAATACCACTTCACTGAGGGTTGTCAAGACTAACTGATGTAGGAGTGTGTAAATCAGGTTGAGGAATTTCATGTACAACAAATAAAAGTAAGTATAAGATATGTCATGTCTGAACAAAGTAAGTCAGGACTTCACCTGAAGTGTCGAACTATTCCTTTGAGGAACCTTTTGGGAAATTTTGCTTGAATAAAGGTCCATTAAACAAAATCTCATTGAATACACAAACCCTTTAAGGTTAGCTTAAAAAGCCTCCAGAAAGATACAGTGTATTTGTATCATTGTATCTTGGTGTGTATCTTATGTCACTTTAATAATGCCTATGTCAGTAAAAAGAAAATTCCACATGCTCGTCACTTTGTACACTAGCGCTCGGTGTCCACACTATATTCATTACTTTATGGTCCAGACTTATGGACTTATGTAAAAGCAGTGTCTAGTGTTGCTCCCTGGACTTTTGCCCTCCACGGCATACAGTGCAGTCCTCTACCTCTCCATGATGAGAGAGGAGCGTGGCAGACTGCACCGTAGCACTCCCATCTATTTCTACCTCTCTGTGGTCTGGCTGCTGCTCAGGCTGACCCGCAGTCTTTCTAATCTGGTGATGGAGCTGTAAAGTGACCTGCCGGCCCCCACGACCGGGTGGCTGGAGCGAGAGTGGGAATCCAGGGATTTCCTTACCACACAGTCTCTTGGGTTGGATGGATGATACTGTATACACACCCCAACCCTATCACCCTCTCCTCCTGCTCCTCCTCGGAGCCACAGCGAGACCAAGGCTCTAGCTTTCGAGTGCACCCTGGCATTGTCCCACACACCCTCCCTGCCCCTGGGTAAGTTGAGATGCCAGGAATAATTAATGATGATGTAGGCTATGGTATCTGTCCAGGCAGGTCAGCAGACACGTTCTCCCACCTCCTGCAGAGAGGTTACTGTCCTGCCATCTCCATTTGCACTAATTGGTTTAAACTCACTGCTACTTTACAACTGAGACTCACCCTTTCCATGTAGGTCATTATGTGCTTATGTATTTCATTAAGCTCATTAGTTAATTAGATACACTGGTAATCATCCTTCACTCTAAATCCCAAACATTGTATGTGTCATTTAGTATAGTTTAAGTATGTCTAGGAGATGAGAATGTAGTTCGAGCGGGTTCACAATACATTTAAATGGATGTGTTGCACCCCAACAAATATTATGACTGGGATGTGTCCCAGATGCTTAGGTCAAAATATTAACATATACTTGCCCACATAAATCCAGGTGTATGTGAGGTATTCCCTCCCTTCTTCCTGAAGTTAAATGAGGGCTATCCTTTTTTGTTGCTTGGAGATTATTTAGGTTTTTAACCCAATGCACTCAAAATGCTGTTCAACTTCTCCCGCTGAGCTACCTGTACCTCTCATTGTTTCATTTCAGAGTGCAGGGGGACTGGCTGACTCTAATCCATGGCCACAGAAGAGGTTTAAAACACTCTGGTTTCATCTAATCTTCCAGCCCAGACCTAGCCGAGCTTGAAACCCGCTTTCTCCATGATAGGAATGGACAAATAAAGGTCTCTCCCAGCACTCCTATGAAAGGGGTCTGTGTGCTCTGTGGATTAGGGCCCTGTCTTTTCTCCGTCTCTCTTTCTCCATTCGACTGAAAAGGATGAAAAAATAAAGACTCTCCTGTTCTTGCAGTATTGTATGGCTTTGAGAGTTCTATCATTCAGTTCTGATGTATTTTTTAGGTAGTGTTCAGAATACCATTATAGAAGTAGTAGGAATATAAAAGAGAATACATCTGAGGTGTTAGTATTCTCAACGTTTTACAATTCTTCTCTTCACTTCAATAGAAAACAGACACGTTAAGTGACAACAACAGTCACCATAATCTGATTTGAATTGTATATTAGAGTGCTGTCCTTATTCTTATTTTTGTTAATCTATTTAATGTTTTAATTGCCTGATATGTTACCTTTGAGTCACCTCAAAACACACTCACAGGCAGGCGATAATAGAGAGAGAGAGAGAGAGAGAGAGAGAGAGAGAGAGAGAGAGAGAGA